>NC_079208.1:22052916-22147916 GCF_026745355.1 Beta vulgaris subsp. vulgaris
TAAGGGAAATCCAATATTTCAAGATTATATCTAGTATTACTGGAAAAGTGGAAACAAGACCAGATATAATTTGATCGTGATGGGCAAATCAAAAATCTTTGTAGATAGAGCCAATCATTAGTTCCCAACCATGGGGCGAGTGAAATCCGATACATAAAGCAGTTAATAAAGAATAGAAAAAGCTTTTATTGTGTAACTTAAGTTATATAGGAATTCCTTAACCCAAGAGTTAAGAAGAATAAGTCATTTATTTGCCAGAATAGAATAACCGCTTAGAATAAGGAAACAAATTAAATTTATCGAGAAGTGAAAAATAATATCGAGACAATCCTCATCATGCATCTTGATCAATTGAATTGTTTCATTGTTGATTCCTATACAAGCGGTGTAATAGCCCTGTTTTTAAAAACCTTTATTTAAAAGCTAAAAGTGGATAAGACCATCATTCTTAATGGTTAAAAAAGCTTGTGGATAAGCATTACCATTCTTAATGGTTAAGAAAGCTTGTGGATAAGCATTACCCTTCTTAATGGTTAAGAAAGCTTGTGGATAAGCATTACCATTCATAATGGTTAAGAAAGCTTGTAGATAAGCATTACCATTCTTAATGGTTAAGAAAGCTTGTTGATAAGCATTATCATTCTTAATTGTTAAGAAAGCAAGGTTGTGGATAAGTACTATCATTCTTAGTGGTTAAGAAACGTTGTGGATAAGCACTAACATTCTTAGTGCTTAAGAAAGCTTGTGGATAAGGCACTATCTTTCTTAATGGTTAAGAAAGGTCAAAGAGGATAATAACCATCACTCTTATTGGATAAGAAGGCTTTGGAAACCAATAGATAAGTTAGAAAGTCCTTGAGAGCCTTAATCATTAAGATTATGAAAATCGTTTGGAGATTGTTTTATCGGGTAACGATGAACTTCCAGTTAAAGAGCCTTTCGGGGTTGAATCCGAGCTCAGAACCTAACCAAACTTGATACATGACATGCTTGGGATTTCTTAAGGTTAAAATAGTCATTTATGCCTAAGAATTACGTGGCTCAATGAAGAGTGATAAATTTGGGAATATGATTTACTTAGGTTTGTTATGAACATAGTAGGTGGTGGCTTTTGTTGTTGGTTGTGCTGCTGTGTTGTGGTTGTGTTGTTATGTTATTGTGCTTAATGTTGTGTTATTGGTGTTGGTGTTCTCGTTGGTGGTGGAGGTGGTATTATTGTTGTTTGTGCTGTTGTTATTATGTTATTGTATCGTTCTTATTGGATAGTCGTTGTTGTTGATGTGAGGGCAGTCATAATCTTAGAATTGGGAGATTATTATAATTATTATAGTTGGAGTTGATATGTATGAAGTCGAGTTATGAGTTATGGGAATGACTTCGTTAATTTCTATTTGCGGGATTCAGTTTGATTAGCATAATGGTTGCGTTAGAAGAAGATAATTAGAATAGTTAAGTTTGGTTATTGATTATTGATGTTACTGTGAGGTGGTTGTTGGAGGATTGCTATGTAGACGTATATACTTGAAGATGATATGGGAAATCAGTTATGATGATTGGAGGTTTCGTATAATTGTTGTAGAGTTGAGGTAACCTTCATGTTCAGCAAAATATATTGAAATGCTCCCGTGAGAGTTATATTGAATTTTGGATATCATATATCGTTTGTGGTAATGGCCATGATTATAGATACATCTCTATGAGTTAGTTGTGAATTGCTATTGGATTGTTATAAAAGTATCATTTTGTTCAATTATCGAAATCGTTCGAAAATACTAGATTTCTCAAAATATGATTTGGTATGATAATGAGGAAATGAGTCGGATATGAGTTAAGACCAGATGAGGTCGAGTATGGTATTATGTTATGAGTATTGAGGATTCAAGTATGAATCATTAAATATCTTATTTTATAAATATGAAAGTGAGGCATGAACATGCACCCCGAGTTAGGGCGGGTAGAGTCCCTAGTTGTTGCCTTCCAGGAAGGGCGAACTCCTGGCGTTATAGGACATGTCCAGGTAAGTCTTGCAAGCATAACAATAAAAGGCTGGGTGACGACCCTCAATAGTTTGCAGACAGCTGGTATTGCGTTGTACCCCTCTCCACTCGCGTTCATGCCAAACGATTTGATTTTGTGAAACGATAATAACTGAGTTAAATGTGATTATCTGTTATTATAACTATGTGTTAGTTTTCAAAATACACCTAAACTTGTAATTTCTATTACACAGTGTGTACTCAGCTTTGCTGATAGTGTTGTCATTTCTGTGGCCTGTCACTTGGTGGGTGGCAGAGTGAAATATTGTTGCAGGTTTGGTGTTGTGAGCTCAGAATTCTAAAGTGAAGCAAGATAAAGATGTCGTCGTAGCTTATGGATTGAGTTTGTATTCTAGTTAGTTGATTAGAGAACAGTTATTTATTGTTCCTTTGTATATAACTTTTGGGAATTATGGTGGAGTTATTGATGAATTTTATTCCAATGTATAGAATCCATGAATCTATTGTTTGTTTTTATGTGATTTAATAATTAGCCCTTGAATCTTGTAAGAATACTGAAATAGACAAAAAGTTCACTTTGAATTTGAATGAAGAAATTATCAAAAAAATAGTGTTTATGGATATTGCAATTGATCCAAGTCGAAGCAAATAAATTCCTTCTTTTCGATGAATACACGGCAGAGCCACCTTATTTTTCAAAATACTTCAATTGGTATATGCAAGAAATAGGCCAATTCATCAGATTTTTGTTTAATTTCTCGTGGAGTCAAATTCTCATCAGTACGAGTCAAAGCAATGGCTCCCTGGCCTCTGATTTCTAAATAAAGGACACGACGAGTATAAATACCCTCTTTAAGTTCTTTTATAATATAGACTGAATATCGTTTATAAGAAATCGAAAGAAGATGCGACGGTTTTTTCCAAGGATTCCCCAACGAAAAATACAGACTATTACTTCTTTTCTATCAAATCGATCATAACCACTAGCTACATTCCACGAAATTGCACACCATAAATATGAGCTAATAAGGAGGCCCGCGATCCCATAGAAAGACATCACGATTCCTTATGGAAAAAAAGAATCTGCTGGGAGGGAAATAAAGATATCAAATTTCTACCAAGATAGCTGGAAATTCCAACCAATAAGAATTATAATGAACCTAAAAAAAGGATAAAGGACCGGCAGAAATTACTGATTTTTCGAGATCCCGTTATAAGTTCTACCCATATACTTTCTGATCGCCAATTCATACTAGATTTGATTGTATTTAATCTGAATTGAAAGAATACCCAAAATGAATTTTACTTTCCTTACTCTGTCTTGTGTCCGATGTAACTCTCATCAACTAGTCCTATTCTGATGTCGGATGTGTTTCACTTTTACTTTTATTTAAATATGTAAATATTGATCTTTATTTCATTTTTAGTTAGAACAAAATATAACATCGACCCTATGTAGTCCTCTTTCCATATACATACTGGCTCTTGCAATTGCCTGAAATACTAGGCCTACTAAAGGCACCAAAATAGGTGGAAAGTTCATAGTTGTCATAGAATGGGTACCTCGATTTACTATATTCTAATTGTACCTGTTTGTTATATTTTTTGTCATTATTATGTTATTATATTAATTAATTAATTAGAATTTTAATTATATAGAAGGAGCATAGTATATAATAAGTACAAGAAATGTAGAACTAAAAAATAAATTACCTTTCTACATATAATAAATGATAATCGACTTTATTTTCTTATTCTTCATCTTTATTTCTCTCTTTTGCTTCTACTAATTCATGAAAATAGACGATTTTTTATAAATTCAATTTCCAAAGGATTTGTTATAGTCTGATCGAAAAGGTATTTATAATAAAGATTCCCAGAAAATATCGAAAGATGCAAAAAGCTATTTTTTAATTCGAAGTCTATACATATGTACGTGTAAGAAGGGAACATGCATTTTTTTTATTTGACTAATTTCACAGAATAAAAAGGAAGAAGTCGTTCTTTTATCTTGTTGATCGAGTTTTCCTAATTATTCACATTTTAAAATTCTTTTTCTTATTCCAAAATTAGAATGTTGCCAACCAAAAACTCCTATTCTCTGTTTTTTACTTTGATTCCAAAACAAAAAGACAAAAAAAATTTTGACACAAAAAAATATGGACTTTAATCCTCGACTTCATTTTGATTCAAAAGAAAAAAAACATGCAACTGAAATAACTCTCTTGAAACGCCTTTTTAAAGATTACGTGGTACAATTGGATCGAATAAACCCTTATGGAATAAAAGTTCGGCTGCTTGTCAACCTTCAGCACCTGTCTTATTCAATGTTTACTCAATCAATCATTTACTCGCGAATGCAATGGAGGCGTTATGTTCGGCAATAATGATATCCCCCAACATACTGAATTTTGCTGTCACCCCCCCAATAGTTGGAGAAGTAAGGATTGATACATAGAATAACTGTTTATTTGATTGATAATCATATAAAACATACAAGATTTTAACCATTTGCATTAATCTCAAGCTTCCTTCTTGCATGCGGGCCCTTTGGAAGCGCATACTATAACAAGGTGTAGTAATTTATTGGCAGCACAAACTACAGATCCCATACTACCTCCCATAAATTGAAAATCCATAACCCCAATTGCTACAGGAATACCGTTTAATTGACCTATACCTGTTTGAACAACTTCAATTAAACCTGTATTTATTGATACGAATCAATACCCATTTTTGACTTAAGTAATTTCTTATAATTTAATGCATAACAAAATTCGCATTGAACCCACAAATGTCTATATTTTTTAGTTACATCAAGATTATAATAACTTTCTCTTCTAATTAAATTACTACCATTCGTGATAGTTCTTTTATACTGAAACTTTCACTCCTATTTACACTTTCATTAAAAATGTAACTCAAAATGGAACTGTCACTATTATTTCGGATGAAAATTCCATTACGGATTTGAGAATGAAGATAACTGTCAATGCAATTGTTAATGTGATTATTCCAGTTATCTTTAGTATAATACATGGAACCATCATTATAAGTATGGCCACTCTTATATCTAGAGTTCATATAACTTGAATTCGAATAATTCGAAAAGGAACTTTGCAGTTCACTCATAAAAGAATGATCGTTGTCAATCTCAAAAATTGTATTTTCAATATCAAAATATATGGAACAACTGTCTCCCTTACTATATATAAGTAGAAAAGTATCATCCGAGATGAAATTCCCAATGTCCATGACACGAAATAAATGATCAACGTTACTAGAATTGTCATTCTTTTTCCAGCTATGAATGTTTTTTTCTGTATCATTTAAATTCGGATCTTCCTTTCTACTAGTATTTTCATAGGACCAAGACTGTCCTTTGATGTACTTAATCCACATCCACACATGTGTTATAACCCTTTCTTAGACAACATCGAATTGAACCACCATTTTTTCATAGAGCTTTCTTTCCCCCTATTCGCATGAAAAGAAAACAAATGAGATGAAAAGTCACTCGATGAAAATTAATTTGAACATTTTCTGTTAGAATAAGCATCTAGATCCAATCACTCATATTATTAACTAAAAATTTAAAATGAGTAAGCATAGGTGAAAGAAATACTTTTTTTTGTAAAAATCCATCGTATTACTTGGTTGTATATGAATATGACAAAACTTTTTTTTCGTAGAATCTCGTTGATATAAGAATGAATAATTTTCTTACACGGAATGAAACGGACAATATATAAGATGGGTAGAAAGAGTTCGTATACTTGACTTGATATCCACAGAATATGTATAAGAAACTACCAATTCTACTAATCCTAGAGATGTAGGATTAATGGTGGATCGAAGACAATAATAGAAAGTTTGAACTGTTTAGTATTCCATTTTGTATTTAAGATCTTGCCGGTATATTTAAATAAGTCTCTATAAATAGAGAGTTACAATTTATATAAAGAATAATTGGATTCGGCTCAATCCTTTTAGGAAAAGATTTGGCCGAGTTTAATTACAATTCAACCGAACATTAATTACTTAGCCTAGACTCTACCCATTGCTGGGAATTCAAATTTGATTTCCTTCCATACGTCACAAACATCAGCAGCTAGTTCAGGACTCCATTTTCTAGCTTCGCGAATAATTACATTACCCTCGGTAGCAAGATTACGACGCTCAATACGAGCTTGTACACATGCTTCTAGAGCTACTCGATTCGCTACAACACCTGGTGCATTTTCCCAAGGGTGTCGTAAGGTTCCTCCACCAATCTGTAGTACAGAATCACCCCAAAGATCTCTGTTAGCGCAGGCATATGCCAAAATACGTCCTGAAGCAACAGGTAGAACACCTGGTGTGGGAACCCAACATTGAGTGAAATAAATACCGTCACTTCGGCCTTTTTCAGTATAATCATCAAGTAGTAAATTAAAAAGCATAAAGTAATATCTCTTTCCCCTTCAAGCTTTTACCTACTACCGTACTAGAATGAATATGATCCCCACCAGACAGACGTAACACTATAGCTAGTACACGAAAGTGCATACCATGGTTCTTCTCGGCAATAATGAGCCAAGGTTTGCAGTGAATCCCCCTGTTAAGTAGTCATGCACTACGATACGAACTCCCAATTCTCTGGAAAATACAACCCTTTTTATCATTTCTTCGCATGTTCCCGCGTAGCATTCAAGTAATGCCCCTTGATTTCACCTTTTTCGGCTTGTTCTTTATATAGAGCTTCGGCACAAAATAGGAAACGATCTCTCCAACGCATGAATGGTTGGGAGTTCACGTTTACATCATCTTTGGTAAAATCAAGTCCACCGCGAAGACATTCATAAACTGCCCGACCATAGTTTTAGCCGGATAACCCCAATTTTGGTTTAATAGTTCATCCTAATAGGGGACGACCATACTTGTTCAATTTCTCTCTCTCAACTTGGTGGGTGGCAGAGTGAAATATTTTTGCAGGTTTGGTGTTGTGAGCTCAGAATTCTGAAGTGAAGCAAGATAAAGATGTCGTCGTAGCTTATGGATTGAGTTTGTATTCTAGTTAGTTGATTAGAGAATTTATTGTTCCTTTGTATATGACTTTTGGGAATTATGGTGGAGTGATTGGTGTAATTGAAGTCTCATATAAAGGATTTTATTTTGTGGGCCGATGACCCACAGGTCCAAGATCATTTTGTAGGTTATGTTTCCGCTGCAAGTAAATATTTAATTTGAGGCTTATTAAGCGTTAATTGTGATTAGTGAATCTTAAGTCTACTAGCAGCTCGGGAAAACGGGCTGTTACAAGAAGGCTCCTCTAATTCGATGAATTTTTCTATAAGACTATTCATGAATAGCATTCAAACAAGTTTCAGATTGTTTACTATTCCACCAATTAGTAACCCAAGATTCCATACTTTTTTGAAATGATAGAGAGATCCACTAGGATAAGAATACTATAGATACATGATATAGAAAAGAAAAAAATGCTTTATTTTTTTCCAATTTTTTTTCATCTATAGATTTTTAATGAACCCGTCGCCTTTGTCAACATTATGCGATCTAATATTTCTATCAAACATGAAGTTTATTCCAATGTATAGAATCCATGAATCTATTGTTTGTTTTTATGTGATTTAATAATTAGCCCTTGAATCTTGTAAGAATAGTGAAATAGACAAAAAGTCCACTTTGAAATTGAATGAAGAAATTATAAAAAAAATAGTGTTTATGGATATTGCAATTGATCCAAGTCGAAGCAAATAAATTCCTTCCTTTCGATGAATACACGGCAGAGCCACCTTATTTTTCAAAATACTTCAATTGGTACATGCAAGAAATAGGGCAATTCATCAGCTTTTTCTTTAATTTCTCGTGGAGTCAAATTCTCATCAGTACGAGTCAAAGCAATGGCTCCCTGGCCTCTGATTTCTAAATAAAGAACACGACGAGTATAAATACTCTCTTTAAGTTCTATTATAATATAGATTGAATATCGTTTATAAGAAATCGAAAGAAGATGCGACGGTTTTTTCCAAGGATTCCCCAATGAAAAATACAGACTATTACTTCTTTTCTATCAAATCGATCATAACCACTACCTTTATTCCACGAAATTGCACACCATAAATATGAGCTAATAAGGAGGCCCGCGATCCCATAGAAAGACATCACGATTCCTTATGGAAAAAAAGAATCTGCTGGGAGGGAAATAAAGATATCAAATTTCTACCAAGATAGCTATAAATTCCAACCAATAAGAATTATAATGAACCTAAAAAAAGGATAAAGGACCGGCAGAAATTACTGATTTTTCGAGAACCCGTTATAAGTTCTACCCATATACTTTCTGATGGCAAATTCATACTAGATATGATTGCATTTAATCTGAATTGAAAGAATACCCACAATGAATTTTACTTTCCTTACTCTGTCTTGTGTCAGATGTAACTCTCATCCACTAGTCTTATTCTGATGTCGGATGTGTTTCACTTTTACTTTTATTTAAATATGTAAATATTGATCTTTATTTCATTTTTAGTTAGAACAAAATAATAACATCGACCCTATGTAGTCCTCTTTTCATATACATAATGGCTCTTGCAATTGCCAGAAATACTAGGCCTACTAAAGGCACCAAAATATATGGAAAGTTCATAGTTGTCATAGAATGGGTAGCTCGATTTACTATATTCTAATTGTACCTGTTTGTTATATTTTTTGTCATTATTATGTTATTATATTAATTAATTAATTAGAATTTTAATTATATAGAAGGAGCATAGTATATCATAAGTACAAGAAATGTAGAACTAAAAAATAAATTAGCTTTCTACATATAATATATGATAATCGACTTTATTTTCTTATTCTTCATCTTTTTTTTCTCTCTTTTGCTTCTACTAATTCATGAAAATAGAAGATTTTTTATAAATTCAATTTCCAAAGGATTTGTTATAGTCTGATCCAAAAGGTATTTTTAATAAAGAATCCCAAACAATATCGAAAGATGCAAAAAGCTATTTTTTAATTCGAAGTCTATACATATGTACGTGTAAGAAGGGAACATGCATTTTTTTTATTTGACTAATTTCACAGAATAAAAAGGAAGTAGTCGTTCTTATATCTTGTTGATCGACTTTTCCTAATTATTCACATTTTAAAATTCTTTTTCTTATTCCAAAATTAGGATGTTGCCAACCAAAAACTCCTATTCTCTGTTTTTTACTTTGATTCCAAAACAAAAAGATAATAAATTTTTTGACACAAAAAAAAAATGGACTTTAATCCACGACTTCATTTTAATTCAAAAGAAAAAAAACATGCAACTGAAATAACTCTCTTAAAACGCCTTTTAAAAGATTACGTGGTACAATTGGATCGAATAAACCCTTATGGAATAAAAGTTTGGCTGCTTGTCAACCTTCAGGTACTGTCTTATTCAATGTTTACTCAATCAATCTTTTACTCGCGAATGCAATGGAGGCGTTATGTTCGGCAATAATGATATCCCCCAACATACTGAATTTGGCTGTCACCCCCCAATAGTTGGAGAAGTAAGGATTGATACATAGAATAACTTTTTATTTGATTGATAATCATATAAAACAGACGAGATTTTAACCATTTGCATTAATCTCAAGCTTCCTTCTTGCATGCGGGCCCTCCGGAAGCGCATACTATAATAAGGGATAGTAATTTATTGGCAGCATAAACTACAGATCCCATACTACCTCCCATAAACTGAAAATTCATAACCCCAATTGCTACAGGAATACCGTTTAATTGACCTATACCTGTTTGAACAACTTCAGTTAAACTTGTATTTATTGATAGGAATCAATACCCATTTTTGACTTAAGTAATTTCTTATAATTTAATGCATAACAAAATTCGCATTGGACCCACAAATGTCTATATTTTTTAGTTACATCAAGATTATTATAATTTTCTCTTCTAATTAAATTACTACTATTCGTGATAGTTCTTTTATACTGAAACTTTCACTCCTATTTACACTTTCATTAAAAATGTAACTCAAAATGGAACTGTCACTATTATTTCGGATGAAACTTCCATTACGGATTTGAGAATGAAGATAACTGTCAATGCAATTGTTAATGTGATTATTCCAATTATCTTTAGTATAATACATGGAACCATCATTTTAAGTATGGCCACTCTTACATTGGTTCATATAACTTGAATTCGAATAATTCAAAAGGAACTTTGTAGTCACTCATAAAAGAATGATCGTTGTCAATCTCAAAAATTGTATTTTCAATATCAAAATATATGGAAAACTGTCTCCCTTACTATATATAAGTAGAAAAGTATCATCCGAGATGAAATTCCCATGTCCATGACACGAAATAAATGATCAACGTTACTAGATGTCATTCTTTTCCAGCTATGAATGTTTTTTTGTGTATCATTTAAATTCGAATCTTCCTTTCTACTATATTTTCATAGGACCAAGACTATCCATTGATGTACTTAATCCACATCCACACATGTGTTATAACCCTTTCTTAGACAACATCGAATTGAACCACCATTTTTCATAGAGCTTTCTTTCCCCCTATTCGCATGAAAAGAAAACAAATGAGATGAAAAGTCACTCAATGAATATCAATTTGAACATTTCTTGTTAGAATAAGCATCTACATCCAATCACTCATATTATCAACTAAAAATTTAAAATGAGTAAGCATAGGTGAAAGAAATACTTTTTTTTGTAAAAATACATCGTATAACTTGGTGATATGAATATGACAAAACTTTTTTTTCATAGAATTCGTTGATATAAGAATGAATAATTTTCTTACACGGAATGAAACGGACAATATATAAGATGGGTAGAAAGAGTTCGTATACTTGACTTGATATCCACAGAATATGTATAAGAAACTACCAATTCTACTAATCCTAGAGATTAGGATTAATGGTGGATCGAAGACAATAATAGAAAGTTTGAACTGTTTAGTATTCCATTTTGTATTTAAGATCTTGCCGGTATATTTAAATAAGTCTCTATAAATAGAGAGTTACAATTTATATAAAGAATAATTGGATTCGGCTCAATCCTTTTAGGAAAAGATTTGGCCGAGTTTAATTACAATTCAACCGAACATTAATTACTTAGCCTAGACTCTACCCATTGCTGGGAATTCAAATTTGATTTCCTTCCATACTCGTAAACATCAGCAGCTAGTTCAGGACTCCATTTTCTAGCTTCGCGAATAATTACATTACCTCGGTAGCAAGATTACGACGCTCAATACGAGCTTGTACACATGCTTCTAGAGCTACTCGATTCGCTACAAACACCTGGTGCATTTCCCAAGGGTGTCGTAAGTTCCTCCACCAATCTGTAGTACAAATCACCCCAAAGATCTCTGTTAGCGCAGGCATATGCCAAAATACGTCCTGAAGCAACAGGTAGAACACCTGGTGTGGGAACCCAACATTGAGTGAAATAAATACCTCACTTCGGCCTTTTTCAGTATAATCACAAGTAGTAAATTAAAAAGCATAAAGTAATATCTCTTTCCCCTTCAAGCTTTTACCACTACTATACTAATACAGATACCAGAATGAATATGATCTCCACCTGACAGACATAACGCTTTGGCTAGTACACGGAAGTGCATACCATGATTCTTCTCGGCAATAATGAGCCAAGGTTTGCAGTGAATCCCCCTGTTAAGTAGTCATGCACTACGATACGAACTCCCAATTCTCTGGAAAATACAACCCTTTTTATCATTTCTTCGCATGTTCCCGCGTAGCATTCAAGTAATGCCCCTTGATTTCACCTTTTTCGCTGTTCTTTATATAGAGCTTCGGCACAAAATAGGAAACGATCTCTCCAACGCATGAACGGTTGGGAGTTCACGTTTATATCATCTTTGGTAAAATCAAGTCCACCGCGAAGACATTCATAAACTGCTCGACCATAGTTTTAGCCGGATAACCCAAATTTTGGTTTTAATAGTGCATCCTAATAGGGGACGACCATACTTGTTCAATTTATCTCTCTCAACTTGGAACCGTGAGGCGGGCCTTGAAAAGTTTTTACATAAGCAAAAGGGATTCACAAATCCTCCAAACGTAAAGATCTTAGGGCTTTGAACCCAAATAATTTACCCACAATGGAAGTAAACATGTTAGTAACTGAACCTTCTTCAAAAAGGTCTAAAGGATACGCCACAGAAAAAAATATATTTGTTTCGTCCAAGCCAGATATGAAGTATCTGCCTTATTAGGTCAAATGCCTTCCGCTGTAGGATATCAACCTACTGTTAGTATCGAATGGGGCTCGTTACATGAAAGAATTACTTCTACAAAAGAAAGATCCATAACTTCGACCAAGCCGTCTCTGTACCTCTAGACGATTTGACCGATACCGCTCATGCCACAACATTTGCACATTTAGATGCGACTACCGTACTATCAAGAGGATTGGCAAAGGGATTTATCCAGCGGTGGATCTATTAGACTCAACGTCAACTATGCTTCAACCTAGGATCGTTGGTGATGAACATTATGAAATTGCGTAAAGAGTTAAGCAAATCTTACAACATTCCAAAGACCTTCAGGACATTAAAGCTATCCTTGGGTTGGATAAATTATCTGAAGAAGATCGTTTAACTGTAGCAAGAGCACAAAAATTAGCGTTTCTTATCACAACCTTTTTTCGTAGCAGTAGTATTTACAGGCTCTCCAGGAAAATATGTTGGTCTAGCAGAAACAATTAGAGGGTTTCAATTGATCTTTTCAAGAGAATTAGATGGCCTTCCTGAATAGGTTTTTTTGAAGGTAACATCGATGAAGTTACGACGAAAGCTATGAATTTAGAAATGGAGAGTAAATTAAAGAAATGACCTTAAATATTTGTGTACAAACTCCTAATCGAAGTGTTTGGAATTAAAAAGTAAAAGAAATCATTTTATCTACTAATAGTGGCCAATTTGGCGTATTACCAAATCATGCCCCGATTGTCACAGCGGTAGATATAGGGATTTTATGAATACGCCTTAACGACCAATGGTTAACAATGGTTGTGATGGGCGGCTTGCTAGAATAGGCAATAATGAGATCACTATTTTAGTAAATGAGGCTGAGAAGGGTAGTTACATTGATCCACAAGAAGCTCAACAAACTCTTGAAATAGTAGGAGCTAACTTGAAGAAAATGGAAGGAAAGAGACAAGTAATTGAAGTAAATCTAGCTCTTAGACGAGCTTGGACACGGGTAGAGGCTAGCAATATGATTTCGTCGTGACTAATCAGTAGTTATGTTTATACACCCTTTATCTATATCTTCTATATATATAGAAGACATCATACATATCTTTTTTTTGATTTTATTGAAATAAGATAATATGAGGGTGAGCAGAAAACTTATTTGACACCAAAGTCGAGGGAATCTAATAAGTTTTACCTACAATTGGATTTGAACCAATGATTCCCGCCGGATGAAAGCAATACTCTAACCGCTGTTTAAAGTAGGCCTTATATCATTCCAAAGAGGACTAAATATAACCATCACATAGATTGATTATAAATCCAATATTGTTTAGAAGCAATATCAATCAAACAGATCAAAGAGCTATGATGTTGGATCGTGGAATATTTATCTTGACAAGAAATTATCTACATGCTAAAATATGGAGCATAAACACAAGGGTAGCTCAGTTAGGTAGAGCACCTCGTTTACACGCGCGCCAATGGTTTTCAGGGGAGTCCATAATGCAATCAAAAGAATTCATCTTTTTGATAAATCTATGTCTTACTCTATGACTTTGAGGAAACAAGAGAACAATAGCCTGACAATTAGTTCTAGTTCGGTCCTACTTAAGTGTCCATTTAGTTACCAAATAGAACCATTATTGATTTGAGATATTGATAGGGTGAATACCCAGCCTATTCAATGCTAGGCATAATGAGTATAAGGGCCTCAAAAAATCTCTTTTCGTCCTATGAACTTTAAGGTGTATGAAGTTTCATATTGGATTTTTAAGCAGAACGATAGAGACTCCATTTAATTTTAAAATTGATCTAGGCCAAAGGCAGACCTACGTCAAGATAACTCTTCTTTGAAACACTTTGGTAGTGCTTTTGAATCAAAATTCCAATAAATAATGAATCGGAGACATGGAACCCTTTTCTTTCTATCAAGAAAAAATATGGTGGACTAGCTGATATTTATATCAGTTAATGAAAGAGCCAATGCAAAAAAAATGCATGTTGGGTCTTTGAAACAGTTCAAATCATTTTAGAATAATAAGTTTGATCTGTTTTACCGAGAAGGTCTAGGTTCGAGTCCGTATAGCCCTACTAATTTATATACTATCGAATGAATATTAATAATTTAGTAAACTATATAATTTAATAAATTATTAATATTTGATTTGTTTGTTGTTTAGAACCGATCAGTTGACTCTTAAATTCCAACCTAACGAACCAACTACAATTGATTGGAATACGTGGATCTAGAAACACCCTACTTACTTTATTTACTAAAATTTGATTTGTAGACAAGCCGGGTTTGAAAAAGATCTTTGGTAAATTTCATTGTCAAAGAAACTTTTTCTTCTTATATACCTTACCTATCAAAGCGTAAACAAGTAGTCTTTTCTGTCCTTATATAATCAACTGAAACTACTCTGTCCGAATTCGAATTAAATATACCAAACCAACCCGATTCCAATTCGGAAATCAAAATTCTTAAACATTCTCTTGCGTGTGAATTCTATATAAGAAAAAAAAAAGAGAATTCAATTTGAATTTTTTTTATTTTTTTAGTTCGAAAAATCGAGGTGAAAGTGAGAAAGTTTCTTTGTATATGTATAAGATAAGAACAATATAAATATATATTTGTATATAATTACAGGTGGAATGGAAAAAAAAGGAAATAAGATTCCAGGCAATTACTCTTGAAACGAGACATATCCCGCAGTAAACAAACGAGGTGGTTCACTTAAAATGAATTGTTGTTTTGACTAAAGAGGTATGGATAACTTGACAATTCCAATTCGAAACAACTAATTCGACATATTTTCCACATTCATAAGGAGTCTGTCTATGTTTATACTTTATGAATATGATATTTTCTGGGAATTATTAATAATATCAAGTGTTATTCCTATTTTAGCATTTCTATTTTCCGGAATTTTAGCTCCGACTAGCAAAGGACCCGAGAAACTTTCTAGTTACGAATCGGGTATAGAACCTATGGGGATGCTTGGTTACAATTTTGAATCTGTTATTATATGTTTGCTCTAGTTTTTGTTGTTTTTTTATGTTGAAACAGTTTTTATATATCGATGGGCAGTGAGTTTTGATATATTGGGTGTATCGGTATTTATAAAACCTTTAATTTTCGTGCTTATCCTAATTGTTGGTTTAGTTTATGCCTGGCGAAAAGGAGCATTGGAATGGTCTTAATCCCGAATATTCCGACAATAAAAAGAAAAAAGGAAAAAAAAATACGATTGAAACAGTTATGAATTCCATTGAGTTTCCAGTACTTGATCGAATAGCCCAAAATTCAGTTATTTCAACTACATCAAATGATCTTTCAAATTGGTCAAGACTCTACATGTTTATGGCGCTTCTCTACGGTACGAGTTGTTGCTTCATCGAATTTGCTTCATTAATAGGTTCGCGAATCGACATTGATCGTTATGGACTGGTACCAAGATCGAGCCCTAGACAAGCGAATCTAATTTTAACAGCCAATACTGTAACAATGAAAATGGCCCTTTCTTTAGTGCGATTATATGAGCAAATTCCTGAACCATAATATGTCATTGCTATGGGAGCATGTACAATTACAGGGGGGGATGTTCAGTTTCGTACAATCACGAGAATTCGTTTATCGACCCCTCGAACAGTACTATAAGAATCTGTACTGAACATCCCCCCTGTAATTGTACATGCTCCCATAGCAATAACATATTATGGTTCAGGAATTTGCTAATATAATCACACTAAAGAAGGGGCCATTTTCATTGTTACAGTGCAGGCTGTTATAGTTATATCCGCTTGTCTAGGGCTCGATCTTTGTACTAGTCCATAACGATCAAAGTCGAATCGCAAACCTATTAATGAAGCGAATTTGATGAAGCAACACCTCGTACTGTAGAGAAGCGGCCATAAACTGGAGAGTCTTGACCAATTTAAAAAGTTAATTAATGTAGCTGAAATAACTGAATTTTGGGTTATTCAATGAAGTACTGCAAACTCAATGGAATTCATAACTGTTTCAATCTTATTTTTTTTCCATTTTTATTTTTATTGTCGGAATATTCGGGGATTAAGACCATTCCAATCTCCTTTTTGCCAGGCATAAACTAAACCAACAATTAGGATAAACACGAAAATTAAAGCCTCTATAAATACAGATACACCCAATATATCAAAACTCATTGCCCATGGATTAAGAAAAACCATTTCAACATCAAAAACAACAAAAACTAGAGCAAACATCTAATAACGTATTCGAAATTGTAACCAAGCATCACCCATAGGTTCTATACCCGATTCGTAACTAGAATGTTTCTCGGATCCTTTGCTAATCAGAGCTAAAATTCCGAAAAATAGAAATGCTATAATAGGAATAACACTTGATATTATTAAAAATGCCCAGAAAATATCATATTCATAAAGTATAAACATAGACGAACTCCTTATTAATGTGAAAAATATGTCGAATTAGTTGTTTCGAATTGGAATTGTCAAGTTATCCATATCCCTTTAGTCAAAACAACAATTCATTTTAACTGAATCACCTCGTTTGTTTATTGCGGGATATGTCTCGTTTCAAGACTAATTGCCTGGAATCTTATTTCCATTTTGTTTTCCATTCTTCCTGTAATTATATACAAATATATATTTATATTGTTCTTATCGTATACATATCCAAAGAGAACTTTCTCACTTTCACCTCGATTTTTCGAACTAGAAAAATAAAAAAAATTCGAAATTGAATTCTCGTTCTTAGAATAGAGAATTCACACGCAAGAGAATGTTTAAGAATTTTGATTTTCGAATTGGAATCGAGTTGGTTTGGTATATTTAATTTGAATTCGCACAGAATAGTTTTTATTGATTGTATAAGGACAGACAAGACTACTTGTTTACGCTTTGATAGGTAAGGTATATGAAGACAAAAAGTTCCTTTGACAATAAAATTTACCAAAGATGTTTTTTAAACCCAGGCTTGTCTACAAAATTATTTTTTATAAGAGTCGAATGATCGGTTCTAAGCAACAAACAAATTAAATATTAATAAGTTATTAAACTATATAGTTTAATAAATTATTAATATTCATTAAATAGTATATAAATTTAGTAGGGCTATACAGACTCGAACCGTAGGCCTTCTCGGTAAAACTGATCAAACTTTTTGGTGTTCCATGTGCTCTGATTCATTATTTGGCATATATCAATTTTAAAACTAAATGGAGTCTCTATCATTCTGCTTAAAGAATCCAATATGAAACTTGATAGACCTTAAAGTTCATAGGATTAAAAGAGATTTTTTTATGCCCTAACACTCATTATGCCTAGCATTGAATAGGTTGTGTATTCACACTATCAATATCTCAAATCCATACTGGGTTCCATTTGGTAACTAAATGGACACTTAAGTAGGACCGAACTACAACTAATTGTTAGGCTATTTTTCTCTTGTTTCCTCAAAGTCATAGAGTAAGACATAGATTTATCAAAAAGATGAATTCTTTTGTTTGCATGATGGACTCCCCTGAAAACCATTGGCGCGCATGTAAACAAGGTGCTCTACCTAACTGAGCTATAGCCCTTGTGTTTATGCTCCATATTTTACCATGTAGATAGTTTCTTGTCAAGATAAATATTCCACGATCCAACATCATAGCTCTTTGATCTGTTTGATTGATATTGCTTCTAAGTAATATTGGATTTATAATCAATCTATGTGATGGCTATATTTTTTGGAATGATATAAAGGCCTACTTAACTCAGCGATTAGAGTATTGCTTTCATATGGCGGGAGTCATCGGTTCAAATCCAATAGTAGGTAAAACTTATTAGATACCCTCGACTTTGGCATCAAATAAGTTTTTCTACTTACCCTCTTATTATTAAGAGTATTAAATTGATTATCTTATTTGAATTTGATTGAATCAATAAAACCATAATAAGATATGTATGATATCTTTTATATATATATATATATATATATATATATAAAATATAATATATATATATATATATATATATATATATATTATATATATATATATATATATATATATAGATGATATAGATAAAGGGTGTATAAAGAGAACTTCTTTTGATTATTCAAACGCACCGATTAGTTACGACAAAATCATATTGCTAACCTCTACTTGTGTCCTAGCTCGTCTAAGAGCTAGATTAGCTTCAATTTCTTGTCTCTTTCCTTCCACTTTCTTCAAGTTAGCTTCTGCTATTTTAAGAGTTTGTTGAGCTTCTTGTGGATCAATAATGTCACTACCCTTCTCAACCTCATTTACTAAAATAATGATCTCATTATTGCCTATTCTAGCAAGCCGCCCATCAGAGCCATTGTTAACCATTGGTCGTTAAGGCGTATTCTTAAAATCCCTATATCTACTGGTGTGGAAATCGGGGCATGATTTGGTAATACGCCGATTTGGCCACTATTAGTACATAAAAATGATTTCTTATACTTTTGATTTCCAAACACTTCGATTAGGAGTCAGTACACAAAGATTTAAGATCATTTCTTTAATTTGCTCTCCATTTATAAGTTCATAGCTTTCGCGGTAACTTCATCGATGTTACCTACCAAATAAAATGCCTGTTCATGAAGAACATCTAATTCTCTGGAAAAGATCAATTAAAACCCTCTAATTTTTTCTACTACACCAATATATTTTCCTTGAGAGCCTGTAAATACCTCTGCTACAAGAAAAGGTTGTGATAAGAAACGCTTAATTTTTCGTGCTCTTGCTACAGTTAAACGATCTTCTTCGGATAATTCGTCCAACCCAAGGACAGCTATAATGTCCTGAAGTTCTTTGTAATGTTGTAAGATTTGCCTAACTCTTTGCGCAATTTCATAATGTTCCTCACCAACGATCCTCAGTTGAAGCATAGTTGACATTGAATCTAACTGATCCACCGCTGGATAAATCCCTTTGGCGGCCAATCCTCTTGATATTACGGTAGTCGCATCTAAATGTGCAAATGTTGTGGCAGGAGCGAGATCGGTCAAATCGTCTTAAGGTACATAGACGGCTTGAATCGAAGCTTGGGATCCTTCTTTTGTAGAAGTAATTCTTTCCTGTAACGAGCCCATTTTGGTACTAAGAGTAGGTTGTTAGCCTACATCGGAAGGCATTCGACCCAATAAGGCAGATACTTCAGATCTGGCTTGGACGAAAAGGAAGATATTATTGATAAATAAAAGTACGTCTTGTTCATTAACATCTCGGAAATTTTCCATAAGGATCGGACACCCATATTCCGGGCCCGTACAAGCCTGTTACATGAAATGCAGCAAAACCAAAACAAGCCATCCCGAAAAGAAATATATGAATTTCAAAAATCCTAGGCAAATCCAAAGAAGGATTTCCTGTACGTTCATCAGAAAATATTTTCTAGATCCGAATACGCCCAATGGCAAATAGCTGCCAAAAAGAAAAAGCCAAAAAACACAATATGCCCTCCGGCCACACCTTCGTAACTCTAAATGCCGGGATCCGTTATAGTCCCCCCTGTAATACTCCAATCGCCCCATGAATCGATTATTCCTAAATGAGTCATGAAAGGTATAACGAACATACCCTGTCTCCATATTGGATCATGAACGGGGTAAGAGGGATATAAAAAGGCTAATTCATACAAAGTCATCGAACCGGCGCAACCAACAACCAGAGTTGTATGCATGATATGGACATAAATCAAGCGGTCGGGATCATTCAATACGACGGTATGAACACGATACCAAGGCAAACCCATGGAAATACCCCTTTACCAAAGAAAAATGACATTGTGTAACTTTATTGCATTTGGAAAAGATTATGACTATGTAATCGATCCCTTTTGTTCCATAGATTATCTCGGAACAAGGGTTAATTTTTGTTCTGCTCTGTTGGTAATAATGGAACAATTAAGTTTATAGGAAGAAAGAGAAAGAAATCTATTTTATACCCGATAAGTAGCAATACGCAATGGAGCGTTGATACCAGCGTCTATCAGTAAATGCTTTCATACTTGTTCATAATTGGAAGGCTATATTAGTAAGAATTTTCCTTTATTTATTCTCTCTTCTTAAACTAAACCTTTCTAATCTATGCAGAAAATCGAATTAAAAGAAGGTTGATATTATAAAGACAATAATCCTAAATCCTAATTATTACGTTTCCACATCAAAGTGAAATAGAGTACTTAATTATTTTTTCTTTCATTT
The DNA here is from genome assembly GCF_026745355.1 of Beta vulgaris subsp. vulgaris. NCBI lineage: Eukaryota > Viridiplantae > Streptophyta > Magnoliopsida > Caryophyllales > Amaranthaceae > Beta > Beta vulgaris. Next base: position 22,073,376 of record NC_079208.1, read on the forward strand.
AATGCCTATTGGTGTTCCAAAAGTTCCCTTTGAAGTCCTGGAGAGGAAGATGCATCTTGGGTTGACGTATAGTGCGACTTGTCAGATATATTGGGTCATATGGGATTTTCCCGTTCTCTCTCCCGATTGAGATATCCCCCCTTTCGCCCAAGAAAGATTGATTGAATCATCCAAAATTTGGAGCGTGAAATGCAATTAGATCCTTTTTTTAGTTTTAGGGGGATTCAGATTAATATTATCAATTAGAATAATTTATGGTTGGCTCAGTTGGACCAAAAAAATGAAGTATCCAGGCTGCCTATAAAAACCCCAATCCCAATTGAGAATATATTGCAAATTACTATTGTATTAATAGTTTATTTACTTTAAACTCTTAATCGTTTCAATTTAAATTCAAAATAGAAAAAAGCTATCTTAACCTTAATCACTCAATTAAAGTAATGAATATAATATGTTGAATATTGAAATTGACGAAAAAAGATATGAAATAAATAAAAAAAGGGGAAATTTTAAGAACAAAAACAAGTGGTATTGGAAACATTTGCCCTATATGTGCAAATCAAAATCGGGCAGATCTTTACCCGGAGTAGAGCATAAACCTAAAAAAAAAAGAGACCCATTCAAGAACAAGAAAATGACATCGTGATTTGGATTGGATCTCGATGATATGATACATCAATGAAAATAAGTTCAATTTTTTTTCGATTTTTTGAATTTTATTCTATTATATATGGGTAATTTCGGGAAAGGAACAAAAAGTAATCTTTCTTGAAAAATAGAAAAGAAGACCCTTGATTATTCATTATAAGTTGAAAAAACCTCGATGAAAAAAAAAGGATAAATAAATCTACACATTGATTTTTTTTCACAATTTTGTTTGAACCGTATGCATCAAAAGGTGCATGTACGGTTCCTAAGGGATACAATTTTACCCTAATCAACCGACTTTATCGAGAAAGATTACTTTTTTTAGGCCAAGAAGTCGATAGGAGATCTCAAATCAACTTAAGGTCTTATGGTATATCTCAGTATCGAGGACGATACCAAGGATTTGTATTTGTTTATAAATTTCTGGCGGATGGGTAATACCCGGAGTAGCTATTTATGATACCATGCAATTTGCGACCAATGTACATACAATATGTATGGGGTTGGCTGCTTCAATGGGATCTTTTATCCTGGTCGGAGGAGAAATTACCAAACGTTTAGCATTCCCTCACGCTTGGTGCCAATGAGTTTTTTATTTGAGAGAAAAAAATAAGACTATGCCTTCACAATATGAAATATTAATATTAAGTAATAATAGCATGGCACTTTGAATTCGATATGGGAAAATTTTGCTCGATTTTATTTTCAAAACATTCGGTTATGTCAGGTTTACTTGTAAGTTTTACTGGGTATGCTTTATATACCGCTTTTGGGCAACCCTCTGAACAACTAATATATCCCTTCGAGGAACACGGAGACTATTCAAAGTAATGAGCCTTCCATATTGGAAGGCTCATTACTTCAATTGAGATAATAAAAAATCATTTCATTTTTTAGTTGGAACTTCAAGAGGTTCCCGAAAAAAGATAGCGAAAAAAATTATCCCTAGAGGAGAGACTAATAGAAATGTATTAACCAACGCTTCCGTAGATTAGATTGTGGTTTACAATTATAGCTTCCATACCTGTTTAATTGGGGTTATTTTCCCGATAATGATAAAAAAGGGTGGTAATTAAAATCAAGATTGCTCTAGTATCCTATGTCAAATCACAACGCAATGTTATATTAAACCCCTTTTCTTCGTGTAGTTAGATCTCCAATTTTTTGGAATGCGCCAAATTCTACTTTAATATCCAAATCGGGGTCAATACCAACAAAACAATCTCTGAAGATGGTTCTAGACCCATGCCAAATGGGCCTGAAGAAAAAGAGTAGGGCAAAGGAGGCATGTCCAAAAGTAAACCAACCCCTGGGATTACTACGAAAAACACCACCAGATTTCAAAGTAGCACGGTCTAATTCGAAAATTTCACCCAATTGAGCACGTCTAGCATATTTTTTCACAGTAGCAGGATCGCTATAGCTGACTCCATTAAGTTTGTCGTTGTAAAACTCAACAGTTACACCTACTTTTTCAACACTATACTTAGATTCGGCTCTTCAAAAAGGAACGTTAGCTCTAACAATTCCGTCCCCATCTACCAAAACGACCAGAAAGGTTTCAAAAAAAGTAGGCATAACCATCCAATGGTTATTCCATTGTCGTTGTCCATTGTTCCTGCTCTCAATAATGCTCCTTTATTGCCAATGTAATCATAAAAAGCCAATTTTTCTCGGGAAATTTCGACCAAGCTTCCGATAAACTTTGATTTTCGGCTAACCCAACACTTATTGTCGGTATATTTCTTGTTGAAAGTATCCCTGATCCCATTGACAATGTGTTGGGCCAAATAATTTGATCGGAGTAGTTGCTGAACCATACCACATAGTTCCGGCAACAACAAAAGGTGTAAAAAAGACAGCGGCGATACTACTAGAAAGAACGATTTCAATATTGCCCATACGTAATCCTTTGTAAAACGTTGAGGCGGACTGACACTAAGATGGAATAAACCGGCTAATATACCTAATGTCCCTGCTGCAATATGATGAGAGGCTATTCCTCTTGGAACAAAAGGATCAAAACCTTCCACGCCCCATGCTGGACTTACAGGTTGTACTTTTCCATTTACTCCATAAGGTCGGACACCCATAGTCCGGGCCCGTACAAGCCTGTTACATGAAATGCACCAAAACCAAAACAAGCCATCCCGGAAAGAAATAAATGAATTCCAAAAATCCTAGGCAAATCCAAAGAATGTTTTCATGTACGTTCATCATAAAATATTTCTAGATCCGAATACGCCCAATGCCAAATAGCTCCCCAAAAGAAAAAACCAAAAAACACAATATGCGCTCCGGCCACACCTTCGTAACTCTAAATGCCGGGATCTGTTATACTCCCCCCTTGTAATACTCCAACCGCCCCATGAATCGGTTATTCCTAAATGAGTCATGAAAGGTATAACGAACATACCCTGTCTCCATATTGGATCATGAACGGGGTAAGAGGGATCAAAAACAGCTAATTCATACAAAGCCATCGAACCGGCGCAACCAGCAACCAGAGTTGTATGCATGATATGGACATAAAGCAAGCGGCTGGGATCATTCAATACGACGGTATGAACACGATACCAAGGCAAACCCATGGAAATACCCCTTTACCAAAGAAAAATGACACTATGTAACTTTATTGCATTGGAATACTATGACTATGCAATGGATCCCTTTTTTCCATAGATTATCTCGGAACAAGGGTTAATTTTTGTTCTATTCTGTTGGTAATAATGGAACAATTAGGTTTGTGGGAACAAAGAGAATGAAATCTATTCTATACCCGATAAGTAGCAATACGCAATGGGGCGTTCATACCACCGTCTATTAGTAAATGTTTTCATACTTGTTCATAATTGGAAGGCTATATTAGTAAGAATTTTCCTTTATTTATTCTCTCTTCTTAAACTAAACCTTTCTAATCAATGCAGAAAATAGAATTAATAGGAGGTTGATATTATAAAGACAGTAATCCTAAACCCTAATTATTACGTTTCCACATCAAAGTGAAATAGAGTACTTAAATATTTTTTCTTTCATTTAATGCCTATTGGTTTTCCAAAAGTTCCGTTTCGAAGTCCTGGAGAGGAAGATGCATCTTGGGTTCACGTATAGTGTGACTTGTCAGATATATTGGGTCATATGGGATTTTCCCGTTCTCTCTCCCGATTGAGATAACCCCCCTTTCGCCCAAGAAAGATTGATTGAATCATCCAAAATTTGGAGCGTGAAATGCAATTAGATCCTTTTTTAGTTTTAGGGTGGTTTCGATTAATATTATCAATGAGAATAATTTATGGTTGGCTCAGTTTGACCAATAAAATGAAGTATCCAGGCTCCGCCTATAAAACCCCCAATCCCAATTTAGAATATATTGCAAATTACTACTTGTATTATATAGTTTATGTACTTTAAACTTTTAATCGTTTCAATTTGAAATTCAAAATAGAAAAAGAACGATCTTAACCTTAATCACTCAATTAAAGTTGTAACAGCCCGCACTTCCGACCTGCTAACTAATCACACTTAAGATACACAAAACACAATCAATAATTAACAAACCTCGAATTTACATTTATTCACACCTGTAACAACCTGCACTTCCGAGCTGCTAACTAATCACACTTAAGATACACAAAACACAATCAATACTTAAGAAACCTCGAATTTACATTTATTCACACCTGTAATAACCTGCACTTTCGAGTTGCTAACTAATCACACTTAAGATACACAAAACACAATCAATACTTAACAAACCTCGAATTTTTATTTTTCTTTTCCAATATCCATTTATATAATATTACTCATCCAATAGAAGAAATTATGCTCCAAACTCTTTTACTTGACCCCTTTGCGGATATGATCTTTTATTACATAAGTATTGTAAATTATATCTCTCTAATTGATACTCCTCTAAACCACCACCAAGATTGGATCCTTTATTTCACTGATACGACATTCATATCTCAAATCCTACACATCCTCTGAACTTACAAACCTCTCGTCGGAACTCCATGAACTCATAAATTAATATTTGACCTTTGAAATTCACATCCAAATTTACTGTTCCCTAACTATCTAATCTATGTCCACCACATAACATCTTCATTCTTAGTTAGAACCTCCCAACAATTACTTCATCCTTCAATTATGACATCACAAATCTTCATTCTTATATAACCAAACTCCATATTATTTTCGGAGATATCTTCAGGTGATACCATTAAACCTTATTTATACGTCATAAGTAAATCTTAGGATATTTGACTACTTCTAATAATATCCTCAAAGCGCCAATTGTATTTCTTAAACAGAACTTCACAAGTACCCATCTCACATCAAACTCATTCTAACTTAGATGCCAAACTCCATATAACATAATTCATCTATGATATTTTGTAAAGATATAACTTGTTTCACTAGACTTACGTGTTTCCAAACTTAAATCCGAAAATAATGCTCATTAAATTGACCCAAATTTGAGAGGCTTTTTCCTATGAGAACTTCTTAATAGGAGTAAAGATCCTCCCCGTCATTAATAAAACTAGAAAATTCTGATTTATAATTTCACGAGTCCATATTTGTTCATAACTCCAAGTCATAGTTTTCAAAGTTCACACTAGTAGAATAAATGCTATTTGCTGCGGTGATATTGCTGCGGTTTTACCTATACGCAGCAATATAACACGCAAAAAGAAAAAAAAATAGAAAATAACAATATTGCTGCGGTTCCCGTCCAAAACCGCAGCAATATTGTTCGACGAAAACATTTAGAAAAAAATGTGGGGCCTGGAATAGCTAATATTGCTGCGGTTTTGCGGGGGAAACCGCAACAATATAATAAAAAAATATTTTTTAAATATATTGCTGCGGTTTCCCGCCGAAAACCGCAGCAATATTATCTGCTCCACTCACTTACCACAAAAAAAGCACGCGGATTTCCTTTAAATCTCTCATCCTCCCTTTTTGCCCAGCCATTTTCTCTCAAACCCTCACAGTCTCACTCTTATCACTCCTCTACTCGCCGTTTTCTCTCACACTCTCACACTCATCCCCTCCTCTCCTCGCCATTTTCTCTCTCCTCTCAACCTCTCGACCTCTCAACCACTCACACTCATTACTCCTCTCATCTTCCAGTGTCTTCATCGCCAACCCCTCGAGATTTGTTCGTCGACCGTTCGTCGTTCTTTGCAGCCGTCGGCAACGTTTCTTCGTCGTTCTTTGCAGCCGTCGGCAACGTTTCTTCGTCGGCAACGTTTCTTCGTCGCCGTTCGTCGTTCTTTGCAGCCGTGCTCCTCGCCACTCATCCTCGAGATTTCTTCTTCATCGGCTTTTAGATCTGTTTTTCGTTTTTTTACTGTTTCTTCATTGGCTTTTAGATCTGTTTTTCATTTTTTTGTTCATCAGTTTATTTTTCATTTTTATTTTCGTTTCTGATTTTTTTGTTCATAAGCCTTGTTTATAATTTTGTTTTCTTTTCGTTCCTGTTTTTTTTCGTTTTTATTTTTATTTCTGGTTTTTTCGTTCATTGTCTATTTTATTTTTTCGTTTTTTTTATTATTTCAGATCTGTTTTATCATTTTTCTTTTATCGTTCTTTTCTTCATTTCGCAGATCTGTTTTTTTTTTCGTTTTTCAATTGTTCTGATTTGTTTATTTTTTTCGTTTTTTTATTATTAAATTTTTTTTTTCATTTTTCTTTTCTCTTTCTTTTAGATCTGTTTTTTATTTCGTTTTTTTGGTTTTTTTTTGGGTTGGCCTCTCATGGTGCTGTTTTTTTGTTTTAGGAAATTGATGAAGGTTGAAATGACTGAAACTCAGATGAAAACGAGGAAAACTTACATTATTTAGTTCTAATTTTGTTAGTTTATATTAAGTTTGTCTAATGTAATGTTAAGCTTGTTTCTTTATTTTTTTTTTTTGTTAATGTATTAGAATTAATGTTAAGTTTTTCTGATATATTATTAAGCTTGTCTTTGTATTTTTTTTGTTAATGGGTTAGAATTAATGTTAAGCTTTTCTAATATAATATTATGTTTGTCTCCATTTTGTTTGTAATGTTAAGCTTCTCTTTCTTTTCTAATGTTTTGTAGTTTAGATTCTGTTGAAAATTTATGATTTTTAGCAATTTTTTTTATTTATGTTATCTTTCGAATTCAATGATAAAAAAATTTTTTTTTTTTTTGGACCTACTTATTGCTGCGGTTTTGGGCCAGAAACCGCAGCAATATTACCTTTTTGGGCCACCTTCTGTCACCACAATTCCTTATATTGCTGCGGTTTGGTCGTTAAAACCGCAACAATACTATTAATACCTATTGCTGCGCGCCCTATTCCGCAGCAATAGGGCACTTTTTAACCGCAGCAAGTAGCCTTTTTTCTACTAGTGTCATGATCATATATAATAAAAATCTCAAACCATAATAAAGAGTTTTTCATACTTTCATAATTCCATATAAAACTTATATCACAAATATTTTCACAATTGCCTTAACCCTAAAATTTTAACTCAACATCCTTGATCAAAATTCCTTTCTTTTTCTCTCAAACTTTCAAATATAACTATAGTTTAAATCGAAAGCGAGTTCATAAATATATCGAGTCGACGTCCCGACTTAGTTCGTAAATCGAAGTACTTGTTATAAAATCACTTATATAGTTAGATATACTAAGGATCATTGCTTAATTCTCATAACTACACTTTCATATAAAAGATCAACTTACTAAGCATAAGAAACTTATTATAAATTCGATGTGGAAACATGTAGGTTTAACAATATCACACATCTATATTATTGAAGGATTCAACTACCTCCAATTAGTTCTTCATAGAAATATCACTCAGTAAAACTCATCACATAAATAGCTTTCGCTCATAGCTTAAAACCAAATATATAGTTAACTCCTCTTGTAAACACACGAATAACACTTTGAATAATTTTGAATTTATATAAAAGGCTTATTAAGCTCAGCACATGAAATCACATAAAACACGAATATAGATTCAAAGGTGGAAGGACATGTGTGTACCTTGAAACAATTCCCAATAATTCGACATTCTGGATAACCAACTATAGCTCGAACTTCATAATTTCTCTCCATATACATACTCCAACAACGAACTCAAAACAATAACAACAATCATTAACCATTCTCACAACAATTTAGATAAACAAATTGAATTACTCATACTTTTTAAGCTCTTCCATGAACTAACCACCACAACTCTTATATACAACCCATTCAACTAATCCAACTCACAACATCAATTCTATCTCTAGTTAACATCATGCTGATTTCAGAGAGTATTATCAAACAACATAATTCATAAAAATCAGTTTTTATAAACTTACTTAAGAGGCTTACTTCATATTAGAAGCTTCAATCCAATAAGAAAGATAAAATATTCAATATTTAACTTTAACAACTCTTATCATAACTATATTTTCTAATCAATAACAAAATTGAGAACGAAGTTTATTTCTAAAATCAGAATATAAAGTTCAATTGCACCACACTTGAATTGGAATCAAAGGAGATGAGGAATTAAGAAAAATTAGCTTATACCTTCATATGGAAAGGAATACCAACACAATGGCAGCAACAAGGCAAACAAGTTAGCAATGACAACATGGAAAAACAAAGCCAACCACGGCAGCAGTGCAACACAAAGTACAGCAGCAGTGCTCCAAACTCCGAATTGAGCGATTTTTGTGCCCAAATTCATTAGCTCGAAGTGATCTACAACTTTGATTCAGCAACAAAGAGCAAAATTAGATTGAATGTTGTAGATAATTGAGGTAACAGATTGTCGGAATAAAAATAGAGCAGAGAGAAATGAAGGTAGCAACACCAAACTTACAAAGACCATAACGCATCGCTCCGAACTCCAAATCAAGTGATTTTTGTGCCCAAATTCATTAGCTCGAAGTTATGTACAACTTTGATTCAGCAACAAAGAGAAAAATTGGATTTAATATTGTAGATAATTGGGGCAACAGATTGTCGAACAGAGGAGAGAGAAATGAAGGTAGCAACACCAAACTTGCAAAGACCATAACTCATAGCTTCGAACTCCAAATCAAGTGATTTTTGGGTCTACGTTCAATAACTTTTGAGATCTGCAACTTTCATGCAATAAGTTTGGGTAAATTTCAACTCCACAATGCAAAAATTGAACATGCACATTACGGGTTATAAAATCAGAGGATAGAGAAAATTATTGTTTGGGGTTTTTATTTTGGTTTTGGGGTTTCTCCCAATTCTCAAACACTTGGGTAATTAAACTGAAATATTGAAGAGAACAATTAATATATGAGAAAATACACTTTGGCACTTGATTGAAAAATTATGAAGAAGAGAGAGTGATGCTTTAGCATCTAGAGTAGATGACATGAGTGAGGAGAGATAAATTGTAATTAAAAATGGGTTTCTCTTTATTTCAAAGCTTTAAATTCAACTCCATATCTCTATTATATAAAATCCATACTAATTTATTTGTGCTTGGAACTTACTTTAGATGATAAATAATAATTCTCAAAGTAATTTCTTTACTAATATGAACATAGCTAATTTTGACTAAAACGTGTCTGAAAATATCAGCTATTATACTTATCAAATTTCATTTATAAAGTCGTTAATAAGTCTACTTAAAATATAGGCTATTACAAAAGTAATGAATATAATATGTTGAATGTTGAAATTGACGAAAGAAACGATATGAAATAATTAAATAAAAAGGGAAATCTTAAGAACAAAAAAAAAAGTGGTATTGGAAACATTTTCCCTATATGTGCAAATCAAAATCGGCAGATCTTTACCCGGAGTATAGCATAAACCAAAAAAAAGAAAAGAAACCCATTGAAGAACAAGAAAATAACATCATGATTTGGATTGGATCTCGATGATATGATGCATCAATGAAAAGTAAGTTCAATAAGTTTAGTAAATTCGATTTTTTTTCGAATTTAGTAGAATTTTATTCTATTATTAAATGGGTAATTTCGGAAAAGGTACAAAAAGTAATCTTTCTTGAAAAATAGAAAAGAAGACCGTTGATAATTGATAAGTGCGTTCCTAACACACTTTATGGCTTCCTTTTGGCTTGTTTTGGTTCCCTTTTTCCCCTTTCTTCCCTCTTTCTCTTCACTTTTCCCTTCTATTTCATTCACTTGATCATACTTGATCATAGTTACATTTTGCTAGATTTTCGATCTATTTTGATCGAATTTCTAGCACATATGCTTTCACCATGTTTGCTCGTGTTTTTATTGCAGGTATGACCCTTTTCGGGGACGAGTAATGCGAGACATGGCTTAAAGAAACAAGCTAGAGGATGTGAGGGAGCATGAGGTGCGTTTTGAGTCCCTCTCACATGATGGTGCGCCCGGACAGGCTGCAGGTGCGCCCACACCATCGACAAATTATGGAGCAAACAACATAACGCATAGGTGCGCCCGCATAACGCATAGGTGCGCCCGCACCCAGCACAAGGTGCGCCCGCACATTTTGACGGAGGAATTCAGGCTGAGGCTGAAGACTTAGGTGCGCCCGCACCTGACATGTGGTGCGCCCGCACCTGACATGTGGTGCTCCCGCACCTGACATGTGGTGCGCCCGCACCTGACATGTGGTGCGCCCGCACCTATTCAAGGTGCGCCCGCACTTTACGATTCCGGAACAAAACATTCGCTTCATTAAACATTTTTGTGGGAGTTTTAGACTACGCTTTCATTCTATTTTTTACACAATATTTTAGGGTTTTGTATTAGCGAGAAAACACTTTAATTAGTTTTCATTGGTAATTGAGATTAGTGATCATAGTTTGTGATTCCATTGATATTCAAGGTACTTTTCTTCATCTTAATTCAAAGTTTCAGTTTTTAATTCATTCTCTTGGTGTTTGTTTATGTCTTATATTATTTAAGATCTTCATTCTCTAAGTTTATTAATTGCGATTTTCATTAGTTTAATTATTACTTAATCATGTTTAGCCTTAGATTAGTCATAGATTCATTGTTTAATTCCTTTAAGTCCATGATTAGTGAGTAGTTTCATAATCTAGGGTTAGGGTGAAAGTATGAATTAGGGTTTAAATATATGATGTTGATGTGATTGTGATGTTTAAAGAAGTTTATGCATTGATCTTGGTGTTTTGAACCTTAGGATAGATATTGATCACATTTATACTTTGGTATTTTGATTTCAAATGTTCTAATGAATTTTGAACTCTTTTATCATCCCCAAGAATCAACTTAATTTCTATGCCAAGATATTGGATGGAAATTAAGGGGATCCTTCATTAGGGGTTTTCCAAACTTATTGAATCTCTTAATCAATTAACTAAAGACCATTCGAGAGAGGATTTAGTTGATTGATTAAGTGATTACTCTTGAGGACCATTCGAGAGAGGACTCAAGTATTTAGAGGGAAACTAAACCTTGCATAATCTCTCGTACTCACAATCGCATTAACAATTCATTGCTATTCTTATTCATACTAGTAACCTTAACTCTAGTGTCTTTTATTTGATATTTAAACTCTGATATTTGCTTGTTCTAGTTGTTAGTTAGTCTTAATTGTTACCAAACATCTTTCAAACCCCCAAATACCTTTCAATTAGGTAGTCTGACTTGATAGACTTAATCAATCCCATTTTCCCTGTGGATCGACCCTTGACTTGCCCTTACTATTCTCTTAGTAATTGCTTGTTAGGACTTATAAATATTGTTTGGAAAGCGGTTCTTAGTGCCTTAACGACACACTAAAAACCTCTTATCAAAATGGCGCCGTTGCCGGGGAAATTTGCTATTGATTGAAGTATATTTTAGTTTAGTTTGCTTAGTTGATTTTTCTTTTATTTTCTTTTTAACTGTGGTTGTTATTTGCTAATCCTCTGCTTAGCTTTGTTGTGTTACATGAGAAGAAGAACTCACGGTTCACCCACATTGCCTCTAGATCCTGAAATCGACCGTACATTGCGAAAGCTTCGGAAGAATTTGGAAAATTTGACTTTGGGTTCCGAGCCTTTCACCAATCTCAAGTACATCAAGTGAAGTTGAATCAGAAATGGGTGAAGCAAATCCACAACTGTTTAGGGATTTCGGAAATCCGGGTTCCTATGTTCTTCAAGGTGGAATTCGACTCCCCACCACCACTACAAATTTCAGCATTCACCCTCAGTATACTCGGATGGTGAAAGCAGAGCAGTTTTGTGGGGGGTCAGATGAAGATCCTCTAGACCATCTCGACAGGTTTCTTGAGATCTGTGCCATGAATAACAACTAATGATGTCTCTCCTGACTACATCAAGATGCATTGTTCCGGTCCTCTCTTACCGGAAAAGCAAAGTCATGGCTCAAGAGCTTGCCTGCTAATTCCCTCACTACATGGGAAGAAGTCACAATGGCCTTCTTGAAGAAATACTTCCCGGAGTGGAAGACTGCGGACATAAGGAGGAAGATCTCCTCATTTGAGCAAGAGAACGATGAGACACTTGCCGAAGCTTGGGAGCGGTTCAAGGAGATGATCCGTTCATGCCCACACCATGAGTTCAACAAGAATCTACTCATGCGATTTTTCTATGATGGTCTTGATCCGATTTCACGGGCCAACCTTGATGCTGGAGCGGGAGGTCAACTTCTAAGATCCCGCAAGAACAACTTGAGTCCACAATTGAGGAAGTGATCAAGAACTACTCATGGGGTGGAAGACGAAGAGGTGCTCAACCTAAGAAGAGCGGAAAGTTTGAATTAGACCCCATGGATCAAATTCAAGCCAAGATGGACCAACTCGACAAGAAGCTCTCAAGATCAATCTTGCATCGTCTACTCCTTCACAGGTAAACTCTTTTTCTTGTGATATTTGTGGTGGTACTAACCATGATACTTCTTATTGTGGAGGTACCCATTCGGAGCATGTGGCGGCAATAATTCAAGAGGAGATGGGTATCAAGGAAACCAAGGGTATAGGAACAATCAACAAGGAGGTTGGAGACAACCTCAACAAAACTACACCCAAGGATTCAACCAACCTCAACAAGGATGGAATCAACCTCAACAAGGGTACAACCAAGCTCACAACCAAGGGTTTGCGCAAGGGTATAACCAAAACCAAAACTATAACCAAGGTGGTTCCTCCTCACAAGGGTCCAACACTTACCAAGCTCCACATCAAAGGACCAACAACCCAAAACCTCCCTCCAATCTTCCATTCCCCAAACAAAATCCCGAACCTACACCATCTCTCGATCCAACCTCTCTCCAAATTCTCCAACAACTCCAATCCATGAACCAAATTCTCCAAAACCATGAGCAAAGGTTTCAAGAGCTACAAGCCCACAACAAAATGCTTGAAACCCAAATCGCCCAAGTAGCTGAGAAAAATCCCTCAACCCCCACAAATCAACTTCCAGGCCAACCCATCCCTAACCCCAACCTCCATCAAGCCAAAGCCATTCATTTGAGGTCGGGAACAAGTATGCGGGTCCTAAGATGCCAATGGGGAGTTAGAGAAGGATGAAGAGGCTGAGGAAACTGAGAAAGAGGAAGTTGAGGAAAAAGACGAGTCACATGTTCAAGTTGGTGACAAAAACCATTGCCATCACCTCCACCAACCAAGTCTTATGTGCCTCCGGTTCCCTATCCTCATAGGTTGGTAGAGAGAAAGTTGAGTGACAAGTTCACTAAATTTCTTAATTGATGAAGAGCCTGCAAATCAACATCCATTCCTTGAGGCTATGTCTCAAATGCCGCTTATGCAAGTTCTTGAAAAGATTCCTCTCCAATAAGCGAAAACTTGAAGATGAGCTTATCTCCCTACCTTACCAAGTGAGTGCTCTTGTGCAACGAACTATGCCCCAAGAAGCAAAGAGATCCCGGGAGTTTCACCTTGCTGGTGAAGATAGGTGATTTAGAGCCTAAGGGTGCACTGGTCGATCTAGGAGCAAGTGTCAATTTCATGCCCCTCTTTATTGCAAAGCATCTGAAATTTCCTCTTCATCCTACGCGCAAAATGATTCAATTGGCGGACCGCACTGTGAGAGTCTCCTGTGGTGACTTGGAGGATATACTGATTTAAGTTGGGCATGTGTTTGTACTACGCGACTTTGTGGTGATGGATATGGAGGAAGATCCTAAGACTCCTCTTATTCTGGGAAGAGAAGCTCTAAAGACATTGGGTGCCGTGATAAACTGTAAAAACAACACAATCACGGTTGAGGTAGCAAATGAGCGGGTGGTGTTTGAGTTCTCTAAGACATTGAAGAGACCTATGATGGAGAGAATTTGCCGGGTAAGCCTAGTGGAAGATGAGTTAGAGGACGCCATGAGTGTGGATAATTCTGGGGACGAGTTGTATGCTACTCTTACCGATGCCCTTATGTAATCCCCCACATTTTTAAAGGATTTTCATAAATATATTAAGTTATTTATGTAATTATATTAAATCCAAATGAGTTTGGAAAATGATTTGACTTTTAAAAAGGGTTGACTATTTTAAAAGTCAACTAAAAATATTTTTCTAAGCTTAATAAAGTTTGTAATATTTTAATTAAGCGTGTTTTAAATAAGAGTTTAATTATTAAAAGTATATTTGAAAAGAAACTTAATGGAATCGAAAGCCCAAAAGAAATAAAAAGGGAAAGGATAATTTGATGACTAAAGTCCTAACAAGCCCATCTTGTTAGTCATCAAAGTTTTAATTATTGAATTCCTTTTCCTAAGCCCAATAGGATTAGCCTATTGTTTTAATTATTGAATTCCTTTTTCCTAAGCCCAATAGGATTAGCCTATTTAAATATCCTAAAACCCAAATATTTTGCCCTACACTTTATTTTCTCTCTCCTCACTTGCACGTGAGTTCCGAAATCCTTCCCCCTCACTCGACATTTTCTCTCTCTCTTCCTCTTGAGCGTGACTTCCATCTTTTCTCTCAAAAATCGTTTCTTCTTCGCTAAGTAACGTTTCTTGTCGAACAAGAAACGTCACAAACCTTTTCTTGAAGCCGAAAAAAGTGATTTCCGCCGGTCCTTGCTGCTGTCCTCAGTCCGGCGCCCTCTTTCCTCCTCTTATTTTGGTTGTTTTCTTTGCTTCTCCTTTAAGATTCCATTAAAGTTCTAATTTTTATTGTTATTTTATTATTATTTGCATGATTTCGATTTGAGTTATTATTTTTATTATGAAATATATATTTTTCGGATCATATGTATAAAAGAAAATTTTCAGATTTATTATTTGTAGTTTTAATCATGAAAGATGTGATTTTTAGGGTTTTAAATCACTAGAAATCGTATATTTAGAGTATGAATATGAATTTTGATTGGAATACGATTTTTATATTCATTTAAAATATTTTCAGAAGGTTTAGAAAATTTTATAGTTGCTGGAAATTCAGAAAGTCAATATTTTAAGGTTTTTAATGGTTTTTAATCACTAGAATAATTTAGCTATACTAGGGATTAAAAATAATGAGAGTTTAAATGATAAAAACGATTTTTAAAGAAGTTTAGAAGGGTTTGGGACGTTTTAAAGTTGCTGTATTTTTTTTAGTACAAGTATTTACTCGATTTCTTGGTTGTTTTAGGCGGAGAATTCACTATAGGGGACTTTTAGTGCTTAAAAGTGGCCTACCGTTACGTTTATACGAGGTACGTACATAGTCTACGTGCTAAATGGTTAGATACATGCTCTAGGGATGTTTTTAATTTGTAGTATCATGTATAGGACCTTGTAGTTCATATATATGATTTACTGAGATGGCTTTACATGTTATTTGCTTGTATGCTACATGTAAACTAAGAATATGTTTAAGTATGACTTGTTTGTATGGAAGTTTGATGCAAACAATAATTTCAGTTTTGGTATTAATTCGTAGGTGGATTAATTTAAGTAAGTTGGAATCATGTGTTACATAGATTCCTTGGAGATTATTAATTTATCTTATAAGAACCGAGGATCTTATTTGGTAATTTTGAGTTATACCTATATAAAGGTACAGCTTACTGTTGGCTAGGTTCAACAGGCAAGTTAGTAAAGAATAAAAGAAGTTAAAGGAGTCTTGGATGCTAAGTTGTGAACACTTATTAATTCTAAGATTAAAAAGGAGTTTTGTGATGTTATGTGATTGGTAGTTGTGAGTATTATGTGCTTGGTTGGTGTCAACACAAGTATAAAATGAATGCAACGTAAAGTGAAACAAGAATAGGTTATAGACTTTAGACTGGTGCACGTCTAGAGTTGGACACTAAGGGTTGGGGTACATAGTCCGCCGTGATATGTACCTTCGAGGTTGGCTTGATCACCATTCCTCTTTAGTTCAAAGGTTCCTCGATATCGTAGGTCATTCTGGTTTACGAAGTCATGACCGTATTCCTATTTCAGTATAGTCAACTCGTCCCAATAACTATTCCATTTAAAGAAGAAATAAAAGTTAGAGTCTAGTTCAGTAAGAGTTATCTGCAATTGTTATGTTATTATTATTTTATTCTACAAGTTGTGTTGTAGTATCATGTTTAGGAGTATTATTATCTGATATGTAGTACTCAGCTTTGCTGATTACGTGCTTGTCTGTGTTTGTGATCATGGCTTTGCCTATTGATCCTGTGGTGATCCTTCGGGGGAGCAGAGTCAAGAAAGCATTGACATTACAGGTTCGAAGATGCATACCATTGGGGAATCTGGAATGGAGAGGCTTTTGTGACATTAATAGTATTTAAGTTGTTTCTAGGAATTTATATTTTCAGACTTTAGCTTTAAGTTGGTGTGTTTCAGTTCAAACATTGTTTGACTCTTATTTCATAAGTTTAATAAAGTTGGTTTTGTTTTGTAAGTTTTCCGCTGCAAAATTCTGAGTAAGCCGAAACGTTATCACACGGGCGATAATGCCTGGGTAATTCTCTAAGTTTTATATTATAAGTATTTTCTAGAAAGAGAGAATTATCGGGGTGTTACACCTTAGCTTGGACATGGAAGAGGAAACACAAGATGAGGCGTTTAAGGTTCTAGCTACATCATCCACGGATAAAGAGGGGTGTTCTAAGCCTCCTCCCAAGGTAGAGTTCACCCTCTCTTAGATATGTTTTTCTTGATGATGCATGCACTTATCCTATTATTGTCAATTCGAGTCTTGATGACATTTCTATATCCAAACTGATTGGAATTTTGCAAAAATATAAAGATGTCATTGGGTATTCGATTGATGACCTTAAGGGGATAAGCCCTTCTCTTGCTATGCATCGTATCATCTCATCGATAGTAATGCCTCCTCCATCGAGCATTAGAGAAAGCTCAATCCCAACCTCAAAGAGGTTGTGAAAATGGAGATCTTGAAACTGTGTGACGCGGGAATCATCTATGCTATCTCATATAGCAAGTGGGTGAGCCCGATTCACGTGGTTCCAAAAAAAGGAGGCATGACTATAGTTGAGAATGAGAAAGGAGAAACAATTTCGACTAGGACCATCACTGGGTGGAGAGTCTGTATTGATTACAGAAAACTGAACAAATCCACCCGGAAAGATCATTTCCCGCTTCCCTTCATTGACCAAATGTTGGAGAGGCTTGCTCGTCATTCACACTTCTGTTTTCTCGATGGTTATTCCGGATTCTTTCAAATCCCCATTAATCTGGATGACCAAGAGAAAACCACCTTTACTTGTCCGTATGGGATATTTGCATATCGAATGATGCCCTTTGGTTTGTGTAATGCCCCATCCACTTTTCAAAGGTGTATGACAGCAATCTTCTCTGACATGCTAGAAGATTCCATTGAAGTGTTCATGGACGACTTTAGTGTGTGTGGTTCGTATTTTGACACATGTCTGGTTAATCTTGAATGTATGCTCAAAAGGTGTCAAGAGACGAACCTCGTCCTAAATTGGAAAAAGTGTCTCTTTTTGGTCGAGGAAGGCATTGTCCTTGGGCATAAAGTGCCGAAAAAGGGTATTGAGGTAGATCCGGCAAAGGTTTCGGTTATGGAGAAGCTTCCGCCACCGAACTCGGTGACGGGAGTTCATGCTTTCCTTGGACATGCTGGTTTTTACCGGCGTTTCATCAAGGATTTCTCTCAAATAGCCAAACCGTTGATGAATCTACTTCAAAAAGATGTTGATTTTGAGTTTGATGAGTCTTGTACTAAGGCTTTTGAAACTCTTAAAAAAGCCCTTACTTCAGCCCCCATTGTGCAAGCTCTGGATTGGAGCTTGCCTTTTGAGCTAATGTGCGATGCTAGTGACTTTTCAGTGGGAGTTGTTCTTGGGCAACGCAAGGAAGGGAGGCTTCATGTGATAACCTATGCAAGTAGGACTCTGGATGATGCTCAACGGAACTATGCAACTACGAAGAAGGATATGGTTGTCGTAGTCTTTGCATTTGACAAGTTCCATTCTTACTTGACATGTAATAAGGTTGTGGTATACACGGATCATTTTGCAGTCCGGTATTTGATGAGTAAGAAGGATGCCAAGCCTCGGCTCATTAGGTGGGTGTTGCTTCTTCAGGAGTTTGATTTTGAGATGAAAGAGAAGAAAGGGACGGAGAATGTGGTAGCTGACCATCTTTCTCGCCTCCCTCTTGATAATCTGGAGGAGATTCCTATCGAGGAAGATTTGAGAGAAGAAGCATTGTTCGCCATTCTGAATAATGAGGTTCCATGGTTCGCGGATTATGCGAATTATTTGGCTTGTGGGATAGAGCCTCATGGTTTTAGTTCCCAACAAAGGAAGCGGTTTTTCAAAGAGGTTTCAAGGTTCTACTAGGATGACCGCTCCTTTTTAAGAAGTGTGTTGATGGAGTGTTTAGGAGATGTGTGCCTAATCATGAGATAACCTCTGTTTTGACTCATTGCCATATTTTGGCATGTGGAGGGCATGGTGGAGCAAGCAAAACTGTTGCTAAGGTGCTCCAATGTGGTATGTTTTTGCCGACATTGCAAAAGGATGCTCGATAATTTGTTTTAGCTTGTGATAAATGTCAAAGGAGTGGTGGCATCACAAAGAGACATGAGATGCCTCAACAGAACATTCTTGAGGTTGAGCCGTTTGATGTCTGGGGAGTCGACTTTATGGGTCCATTCGTTCCTTCCTGTGGGAATGTGTACATTCTTGCTGCGGTCGACTACGTGACAAAATGGGTTGAAGCCATTGCCTCTCCTACCAATGACCATAAGGTAGTGACCAAGCTTTTGAAGAAGATCATCTTCCCTCGATTTAGGGTGCCCCCTGTGTTGATCAGTGATGGCGGTTCACACTTCGCCAAAAAGCAATTAGAAGCACTATTGAAGAATACGGGGTGAATCACAAAGTAGGTCTTCCTTATCACCCCCAAACCCAAGGCCAAGTTGAGGTCTCGAATCGAGAGGTTAAGAACATCCTTGAGAGAGTGGTCAATAGGACACGGAAGGATTGGTCTTTGAAGCTTGATGGTGCCCTTTGGGCTCTTCGCACGGCTTTCAAGACACCCATAAGCACCACTCCCTATCGCCTTGTGTATGGCAAGACATGTCATTTGCCGGCTGAGCTAGAACACAAGGCTTGGTGGGCAGTTAAGGAGCTCAACATGGATCTTCAATTGGCGGGAGAAGCTCGAAAAGAAAGGCTAGTAGAGCTGGAAGAACTTCGTTTTGACGCCTATGAGAGTTCTAGCCTATACAAAGAGCAAACAAAGAAATGGCACGATCACCGGATTCAACAACGAGAATTCCGGGTTGGGGACAAAGTCTTGTTGTTCAACTCAAGACTAAAGCTTTTCCTCGAAAAGTTAAAGTCCAAGTGGTCGGGTCCTTTCTCCGTGTTCAAGACTACTCCATATGGAGCTTATGAAGTTATGGGTGAGAATGGTCCATTTTGGGTAAGCGGTCAAAGGTTGAAGTTCTATCATGATTCTCATGCCGTTGGTTCAATTGGTTGCTTGATTCTTCGCTCACCTGAGCGACTCTTATGATGGACGTATCCTTTTTAGTCAAGCTAATGACTTAAAACAAGCGCTACACGGGAGGCAACCCGTTTCTTTTCTTCCCTTTCATTTATTTTTCTTTTATTTGTTAGTTAGACTTTTGATTATCAGTTAGCCATGAGAGCTACATTGGGATATCTGAGTTTTTATGAAAAGTTGAGTGAAATGAGTGCTTTGGAAAAGAAAGATGTAAAAAACAGACGGGTTAGGTGCTCCCGCACCTGTCCAAGGTGCACCCGCACCAGATTTTGAACACGTTCTTCATAAAAAAAAAAAAAAAAAAAAAAGACTTTGGTGCTCCCGCACCAAGTCAATGTGCGCCCGCACCTTATAAAAAAAACATGATGCGCCCGCACCGACCCAAGGTGCGCCCGCACCAAATCTGTCGATTGTATTTGCAGAAAAACAGAAGACTTAGGTGGTCCCGCACCTATTCCACGTGCACCCGCACCTAGTCCACGTGCACCCGCACATTTCCAAAAACGTTTTTCGAATATTCAGGTGCGCCCACACCTCCACTAGGTGCGCCCGCACCAGATCCTTCAGCGCTTTTCAACAAAAAAACAGAAGGGTCTTGCGCCCGCACCAGACATCTTCTGAAAATTTTGTTTCGATTGCTGCGCCCGCACCAGGAGGAGGTGCGCCCGCACCAACCCGGCTGGGCAAAAAAACGCATGTTTTGTAAAAAAAAGTCGGTCCTCCTTCCTTATTCCTCCTCATATTTTTCGAAAATACTCAAGCTCACTCACTTTATCTCTCTTCCTCCTCTCTAGATCCGGCGACCATACTCCTTTTTCGGCGACTTTCGACGGCAAATCTCACCGAAATCTTCATCCTTTTCCTCTCCACAACATTCAATGGGGTTTTGCAAGGATTTGATTTCTAGGGTTTCAAATTTTGGGGATTTTCATCTCCATGTTGGTAACTCTCTTCTACCCATGCTTTTTTATCAATAATCTAGTAAATTGGACTTCTAGTGTGTTTTCTTTTAGATTGCATGCTTGTTTTCTTTAATTTTTTTTTATTATTCATGAACTTTGCTCCTATTTGTGTTTGATGATGTGGTGAACAAGTGCAATTTTATGTGGTTTGTGATAAATTTAAAATATTCTGACTTTTTGAGAACTACATTGCATGAATTTCTAGGTGTTGTTGATTCTTATGCATAATTGTGGTTGGTTTGGTGAAATTGTCTTGAAAGTCTCTTTGTGTGGTGATATTCTTGCTTGTTAGCAACTTGGTTGCTACTAAATGTGGATTGGCTAGCTGGTAGATTTTAGGATTAGGTTTTGATTTTCTTCCTTTTTGTGTGTTTCTTTGTGTGGTTTGATTTTTCTTTTTGTGTGTTTCTTTGTGTGGTTTGATTTTTCTTTTTGTGTGTTTATTTTTGTCGAGACTCCGTTTTGTGGTGTGTCATTGCAGCAGATCATCACTCATCCTTCCCTTTTTGCAAAACAAAATTTTTACCACCATGGGAACAAGTAGTGGTGAAGGCTCCTCTAGGTCTAAGAGAGCAAAGACCGGGTCCTCTTCACAAGGACCCTCGTCCAGCTCTAATCCCCCTCCCCTCTGTGCTGTGAAACTTCCCAATGCCGCTCATAAACAAATTTTTCAACAACTTTCTGAGCACACGTTTCGTCCCACAAAGTTCTATGACTACTCTACCTGCAACTACCTTAGCATCGAATTGATGATAAGGGAGATGGCAGGTAATGTCGGGTTATCGGACTTCCTTGACATCCATGCACCTACTTATGATCAACTCACTCTCGAATTCTTGAGTACGTTGAACATAAGTAAGGAAGCGGGCACGGGTGTTCTAGCTATTCAATTTCGTATGTTTAATCAAGCTAGAGCACTCTCCTGCGACGAATTCTGTGAGGCATTCGGGATGGATTCTCGAGCTCCCTGTCATGCCCCATTGGGCACCATCTGGCAGGGATAAAATGAGCAAGAATGGTGGGCTAAGATCACCAACGGCACGACTCCGTTTCAGACGAACTCGTCCAAAGCGTCGGAGATCATCCATCTTGCTCTCCGTTACTTCCATAGGATGTTGGTTGACACCATCTTTCCTAAACAGGAAGTAGGACAGTTCAGGAAGGACGAGCTGCTGGTTCTGATGCAGGAGCATCTAGCTTGAACCAAGGTCTTCTTCTACAACATGATCACAAGGAGAAGATGGTGAAGGAAGTACAATTTTTAAGCTTAACTAGCTCGGTCTGTCCTAAAACTCTACTTAAGCATCTTAATTAGGTTAATCTTTTGTTAATATCTTCTTAAGCAAGATTAATTAGTCATTATTATGTATTGGTAATCAAGTTTAGTAAGTTATTAACTAGCCTAATTACATGTTTAAGTTAAGCTAATCATGTTTTATAGCTAAGCTAGCTTATCTTTTATTTAATCAAGCTTAAGAAGATGTTTTGCTGCCATTTCAAGCCACCTCCAGCTTATGGAAAGACTTAGGGGAGTGTAGAAGGCCATTTGAAGTTCACATGGGAAAAAGAAGCCATAACAAATGAGAATAGAAGACTTCATGGCAAGGGAAGCAAACTGCCAGCTCCTAGGCGTCCCAGCAACCTTCTCTTTGAAGCTTTTGGGCATCAATCATTTCTTCTGCAAATGCTGTAAACTTTTGGGGATATTTAGTTTATGAAATTTATTTTAATATTCCATTGGTAGTTTTTCTAATTTCCAACTTACAATAGGGTAGCTAAGCTATTTTGTAGGAGCTGTGCTATAATGGTTGTAATATTTGTTTCACTTAGTTTATTGTCCTAGTTGGTATAGCAATAGTCGTCCAAATGAGCTGATTTTTGGACATGTTGTAAACATATATATTAAATTTGTAATCCTTTTGGAATTAGATCAATTGAATGAAAAGTGAAACTTTTATGCCCAAAATACAAAGTTGTGTGAATAGTGTTTATCTCGGTCAGTTTTGACCATTTATCAAACCATTGCTAATTCATTCATCTAAACATTGATTTGGTGATTGAATCACAAAGTAGATTCAAACTAGAAGCTCATTGTTATAGTTTGGTCTTGATTGGTGGTACTTTGGTTAGTGGAAAGTGGTGGTTGTTCGACTAGTTCGAACCGGTTTGATACATGTTCTTTATCTTTGTTCTTTCTTAACTTGAATGCTCTTGGTGTCTAAATCTTTATGCATCATTTGGTATCATAGCTTAAGGTTTATTAAGAGCATTCAATTCATCCCATAAACACACTCAAAACACTCCTTAAACCCAAACACAATCCCCCCTAAAACCGAACCTATTCTAAGCCCAAACACACTTCTTTTCTTTCTTTCAAGCCTAACTTTCATTAAGGTTGAATCAATCATGATTGGAGGTGAAGAAAATGAGTTTAGAAGGGTATGAACAGATGAAGCAAGGTTGGTGGAGTGAGAATCAAATAGCCACTTTTGAGCAAATGGCTAATTTGATGAGTTTGAGAGAGGGTTTAGAGGACATTAGGAGAGAAAATGTGGAGGATGAAGGTGTAGCTATGATAGTAGTGAGGAGGTAGTCTCTTGAGTCTTCAAGACTAGGAAAAGCCACGAAAAAAGAGTTTTAGAGACATTAAGTTAGAAGTTCCTGAGTTTGATGGAAACCTTAATCCAGATGTTTATTTGGAGTGGGTTTCAAGGTGTGATAGGATCTTTGAACTTAAGGAGTATGATGATGCTAAAGTTTAAAGTTGCTGTAGCTAAGCTAAAGGGGTATGCATCCCTTTGGTGGGAGAATGTTGTTAGCTAGAACTAGAAAGCATAAGCCTAAAATCAAGAGTTGGATAAACTTAAGAAGAAAATGAAAGAGAAGTTTTTACCTTCCACTATACTCTTGATTTATATAACCAATTACCTGAATTTTCTCAAGATCATAAGGGAGTGAACATTACATTCATGAGTTTGAGAAATTTGATGATGAACTTGATGTTCAAGAGAGAGAGCAAACATGTCACGTTTCTAGGAGGTTAGAAAAGACATTAGGAGGAAGGTGGAGTTACAACCTTATTCTACCTTAGATGAACTCTTTAAGTTGCTTTAAAGTTGAAAACACTTAAGGAGAAGAAAAGAAACCTTTTGTGAGAGGAACTACCTATTCTAAGGGGGTTCTAATGTTAAAACACCATACACATCTCCTTACACTCCTAAAGGTGAGGTTCGAAGGTGTTAGATAAAGGGAAGAAGTAGTGGAAGAAACCTCAAAAAAATCTGATGTGAAGTGCTTTAAGTGTCATGGTTATGGTCATTATCAAGCTCAATGCCAAAAAAAGGTAATGACTTTAATTGACATTAAAAACATTGAAGAATCACTTGAACATGAAGGAGACAAGAAGAGGAGTTGAAGAGGAGGCCGAAAGAGAAGAAGTTTGAGGTTGGAGAGTGACTCAAGGTGACATTTAAGCCTTGTTTTAAGAAGAGTTCTTCATGCCAAAGAAGCTGAATTGTTCCATCTCAAAGGGATCAAATCTTTCAAACAAATGCTTGATTGGAGGGAAGATATGCTCGATGATCATTGATGGAGGGAGCTGCACCAATGTGCCTCATCTTCTATGGTGGACAAGCTCAATCATGCTACTTTCTCACATCCAAAACCTTATAAGCTTCATTGGCTTAATGATGGCAATTGTGTGGAGGTAACAAAACAAGCTTTAATTAGCTTTTCTTTTGGTGATTCTTATAAGATGAAGGTTTATGTGATGTATTACCTATGGATGCATGTCATGTACTTATTAGGTAGACCTTGGCAATCTGATAAAGAAACCTTGCATAATGGTAGGACTAATACTTACACTTTCATGCATACACTTTCATGCATAATAAGAAGAAAAGTGTGCTTAGTCCTAGTATGGCCGAATACATTGAAACCAAAAACAACACCACCTAAAACACAAAACAAAAAACCTTAATCCTTTCTAAACCTCAACTTGATAAAGCTGTAGAAAAGGGGAAGGTTATGTATTTGTTGTTGTTATTGGATGAAAATGATGAAAACCTTAATGAAGTGCACGAAATGGTAACCTTTAGTGAAGGAGTTTGGTGATGTTTTTCCTATTGATCTTCCATGTGGTTTACCCCCTAGTAGAGGAATTGAACACCAAATTGACTTGATTCCTGGCGCCCCTTTACCTAATAAACCAGCTTATAGATGTAATCCTGAGGAAGCTAAGGAGTTGCAAAAACAAGTTAGTGATTGTTAGCTAAAGGATTTGTGCAAGAAAGTCTTAGTCCATGTGCTGTGCCTGTCATTTTGGTTCCAAGAAGGATGGTTCTATGAGGATGTGTGTGGATTGCGTCTATTAACAACATAACAGTAAGTATAGGTATCCAATACCTAGACTTGATGATTTGCTTGATGAGTTACATGGTTCCACTATATTTTCGAAGATTGATTGAAAGTGGTTATCATCAGATTAGAATCAAAGAGGGTGATGAATGGAAAACAGCTTTTAAAACTAAGAGTGGTTTGTATGAGTGGCGTGTGATGCCATTTGGTTTGACAAATGCTCCTAGTACTTTCATGAGACTTATGCACGAGGTACTCAGGCCCTTCATTGGTATCTTTGTTGTTGTTTATTTTGATGATATTCTTGTGTATAGTCAAAGTGAACAGGAACATCTAGTGCATCTCAAGAAGGTTTTCCTTAAACTAAGGGAAAAGAAGCTTATGCAAAGATGGAGAAGTGTGAGTTCTTTACTTCAAGTGTGACATTTCTTGGATTCATAGTGTCATCTAATGGCATTTCTATGGATGAATCTAAGGTGGAAGCAATCAAGTCATGGCCAGTTCCTAAATCTATCACTGAGGTTCGAAGTTTCCATGGTTTAGCTTCTTTTTACAGGAGATTTATCAAGAACTTTAGCACCATATTGGCGCCATTGACTGATGATCAAGAAAGGGTCCTTTATTTGGACTCCTACAGCACAAGAAGCATTTGACAATTGAAGAATGCTTAGTAAGGCTCCTGTTCTAGCCTTACCTGATTTCAAGAAAGTGTTTGAATGAGTGTGATGCAAGTGGCGTGGGCATTGGAGCTGTTTTCGCAACAAGGAGGGCGTCCCATAGCCTATTTCAGTGAGAAGCTCAATCAATCTAGACTCAACTACAACACTTATGATAAGGAGTTCTATGCTATTGTTCGTGCCTTGACTCATTGGACTCATTATCTCAGACCAGCTCATTTGTGTTCATCAGACTCAGCTTGAAGTACATAAATGGACAACATAAGCTCAGTCCAAGACATGCAAAATGGGTGGAATTCCTTCAGTCCTTTGATTTTGTTTCAAAATATAAAACTGGAGTTTCTAACATTGTTGCAGATGCTTTATCAAGGAGGCATTCTATGCTTTCTCTTATGGAGGCTCGTGTACTTGGCTTTAGTCATCTTAAAGATTGTATTATGATGATCCGATTTCTCTTTATTGTTAGAAGCATGCAAAGAAGGATCTCATGGAGCTTATTCATTGCAAGATGGCTTTCTTTTTCGAAACAACAAGCTTGATCCCTAAATGCTATTAAGGGATTTGCTAATCAAGGAGGTTCATGGAGGAGGACTAGCAGGACACTTTGGCATTAACAAAACTGTTGATGTATTGCAGGAACACTTCTATGGCCGAAACTTGCAGGAGATGTTCATTTCATTCTAGCTCGATGTTCTATATGTCAGAAGGCTAAAAGTTCCTTTCATTAAGGACTTTACACGCCTCTTCCTGTTCCAGTTCAACCATGGGAAGATGTGAGCATGGATTTCATTGTTGCTCTACCTAGAACTCAAAGGCAAAAAGATGCAATCATGGTGGTAGTAGATAGATTCTCTAAAATGGCTCATTTCATTCCTTGTAATAAAACTGATGATGCTATTCATGTTGCTGATTTGTTCTTTAAAGAAATAATTAGACTTCATGGAGTTCCTAAGTCTATTGTTTCTGATAAAGATGTAAAGTTTCTTAGCTATTTCTGGAAGAACTTGTGGAAGCTTTTAGGTACTAAGTTGCTGTTTAGTACTACTGCTCATCCTCAAACTGATGGCCAGACTGAGGTGACCAACAGGACATTAACTATGCTGCTAAGGACACTTGTGAACAAGTCTCAAAGGATTGGGATCTAAAGCTAGCTCATGCTGAGTTTGCTTACAATAGATCACCAACTTATGCTACTAAACACTCACCATTTGAGGTAAATTATGGGATTAATCCTTTAAGTCCTATTGATTTACTTCCATTTCCTATTGAAGCACATAGTAGCAAAGAAGCTGAAGTGAAAGCAAAAGAAATGAAGCAACTTCATCAGCAAATTCGAACCAGAATAGAGAAGGTGAATGAAGCATACAAGGTTCGAGCAAACAAGCAGGAAGGAAGTTCTTTACAAGCCAGGTGATCTAGTGTGGTTACATCTAAGGAAGGAAAGATTTCCTACAAGGAGGAAGAACAAGCTAATGCCACGAAGTGATGGTCCTTTCAAAGTGCTAGAGAAGATCAACAACAATGCATACAAGATAGAATTGCCAGATGAAATGGGAAACATTCTGCACATTCAATGTTGGTGATTTAGCTCCATATATTGCAGATGAATCTGAGTTACAAGAAGACCTTTTCGAACCTGAGGAGAATGATGCAGGAGCATCTAGCTTGAACCAAGGTCTTCTTCTACAACATGATCACAAGGAGAAGATGGTGAAGGAAGTACAATTTTTAAGCTTAACTAGCTCGATTGTCCTAAAACTCTACTTAAACATCTTAATTAGGTTAATCTTTTGTTAATCTCTTCTTAAGCAAGATTAATTAGTACTAATTATACCTTAATCATCATTATGTATTGGTAATAAAGTTTAGTAAGTGATTAACTAGCCTAATTACATGTTTAAGTTAAGCTAATCATGTTTTAAAGCTAAGCTAGCTTATCTTCTATGTAATCCGAAAATGATCAAACTTAAGAAGATGTTTTGCTGCCATTTCAAGCCACCTCCAGCTTATGGAAAGACTTAGGGGAGTGTAGAAGGCCATGTGAAGTTCACATGGGCAAAAGAAGCCATAACAAATGAGAATAGAAGACTTCATGGCAAGGGAAGCAAACTGCCAGCTCCTAGGCGTCCCAACAGCCTTCTCTTTGAAGCTTTTGGGCATCAATCATTTCTTCTGCAAATGCTGTAAACTTTTGGGGATATTTAGTTTAAGAAATGTATTTTAATATTCCATTGGTAGTTTTTCTGATTTCCAACTTCCAATAGGGTAGCTAAGCTATTTTGTGGGAGCTGTGTTGTAATGGTTGTAATATTTGTTTCACTTAGTTTATTGTCCTAGTTGGCATAGCAATAGTAGTCCAAATGAGCTGATTTTTGGACATGTTGTAAACATATATGTTAACTTTGTAATCCTTTTGGAATTAGATCAATTGAATGAAAAGTGAAACTTTTATGCCCAAAATACTAAGATGTGTGCATAGTGTTTATCTCGGTCAGTTTTGACCATTTATCAAACCTTTGCTAATTCCTTCATCTAAACGTTGAATTGGTGATTGAATCACAAAGTAGACTCAAACTAGAAGCTCATTGTTATAGTTTGGTCTTGATTGGTGGTACTTTGGTTAGTGGAAAGTGGTGGTTGTTCGACTAGTTCGAACCGGTTTGATACATGTTCTTTATCTTTGTTCTTTCTTAACTTGAATGCTCTTGGTGTCTAAATCTTTATGCATCAGGTTCTTTGGTTGGCCACTGACGGGGCCCACCATAGAGCCCGAATTAACTTTGTTGCACTCCTCCTTCACCAACTACAGGAGATTCGGGGGGGCACTATGATGACTGGGGAGATCCTTTGTGGTGGAATGGTCACCCAGCTAGCATCCTACCTCGAGTTGGACGATGACCTAGCTCGCTTGGAAGCTAGTGTGCCTACTATTGGTCAGTCCAACATATTGGATGGTGCGAGTCTGCAGCAGATGAAATTTCTGCACAATTATAAGAAGAAAAACTGCATCTGGCTTGTGGGGGGCCGACCTTACTGTTTTATAGGCCCGACTTCATCTGGGACCTCCCCGCTAACTGTGAAAACCGTTAGCGGGTTCCCCCTTCCCATGACAACCCAAGGGCTATCCTTGAGTCCACCCCTACAGAGCGCATTCCACGCGTTTCGAGAGGTCCGAGGCCCGACCACTGCATTCCTGAGAGTGAGGTGGCCGAAGCTTCCTCCTCTCATTCCTTCGACATGGGCTCCGTCATGGCGGCCATAGCCCAGATGCAGGCCTCTAAGGAGGCCAATCACCGTGCGGTTTGAGGAGCCTTTTTTCCGTCCTTATCCCCACTACCCATCTTACTATCCTGATGGGTACTCTGGTGGGTATTTCCCTCCTTACCCCCCTCCCGATGGGGGTAATGGTGGGAATTATTAGGAGCTTTTCATGACCCCCTCCCTCTCCCTCCTTTTGCAACTCCGAGCGCGGAGTTTTGCTTAAGCTTGGGGACTTGCATGTATGTCTATATCTTTGGGAGTTTTGGGGTCATCGATGGTTAGAATTTAGGGGTCTCATTGGTTTTCGGTATCAGTTGGTGATTGTTCCTGTCTGTTGGTTTTGACTTCCCCCACCCCTGCTGACTTCTCTTCACCTGTACAGCTTTGCTTTGGTAGTGTTATTTTGCTTTGCATTAAAAAAAAAAACAAACACAAACAAATAAAACATATTTTCCTCTTTTATTCTTTTTCTTCTTTTTTTCTGCATTTAGGATAGCTTGGTTGCATGCATGAGTTGTGGCTAAAAGTGTTCGTGACTTGATTGGAAGACCTTCCTTATATTAGACTTGATGATTTTGGAAGCCCTGTTGTGACTTTAAGCGTCTCTCGAAAACGATAACTTTTGGTAGCGTCTCTTTGAAATTAGGCGAGTTGGATGAATGGATTGTCTTGCCCCTTGTGCGACGAATCCCGAAGGAGGGCCAAGAACCTCGTAAGACTCACTCAGAACCCTCACCATTGATCGCCTAACTTGTGACTTGCATTTTAGCTCCCCCAGATTACATAAGAACGAGCCTCTAGGAGAATGATTTAGGGCGTTTCTTTTGCTAGTAATAGGAGCTACAAAACCAAAAGCTTGAATACCTGCATAATATTCGCTTCTCAACCCATCTGAGCCTTTTTATCCTATTTTTGCATAACCCACATAATGAGTCATGGCCAAACTTTCCCCAAAGTGGAGTGCATGTGTAGTTTGTGTTGAGTTAAGTTGTTTTGATATTAAGTCTTGGTTGAAAGTGAATTAATGTGCTTGTATGATAGCAAAAGTTGAAAAAAAAAATTGTGCAACAGAAAGACAAAAGAAATAAAAGAAAGAAAGTTCTTATTGTTTGATTTCGTTTATTATTGAAAATAAAAAGAAAGAAAGATCAAATTTATGAGAAAAATGAAAAAGTTCACAAAGTGAAAAAGAAGCAAGTGAAATTCAAGGTTATGTGTGAGATGTCTTTAATTGAGAATGGTGTTAGGACTAGCTTGGGGGAGTATTTACCCCTAGTTTGTACTCCACTTACCCTTTTTGCACCACATTCCTAGAATATAATCCACACCCCTAACCTAGCCCCGTTACAACCTTAACAAAGTCCCTTTTGACTTTTAGATTGGACTTGATCTATTTAATAGTGGCGGACGAGATTTTGTGCAAGTCATGATGAGGGTCATCAAAACGTGGTAGAGGCGAGCAATTATGGTTGAGCATCCCTAGGGAGGAGTCAAACTTGGGTCTTGGAAGTGGAGAAGAGTGAGAAATCATTCTTGGAAAGCTTTCTTTCAAAAAGACTCGGTTGATCTGTGGATTGAGACCTTAGAGTCACTCTTGTGCTTCCTAATCATCTTCCCTCTTGTGTTTGATTGGTCTCCTAAATCTTGATATGAACTCATTTAGCTTGCATGTCATGTTTGTAACCTTGCATTTAGAGCATATAGGTTAGTTTGTTGCATGTGTCCCTCTTCTTTTTATTCTCCTTTTCCTCTTCTTTCCTTCATTCTCACTCTTGGTTTACTTGAGGACAAGGAAAACGCTAAGCTTGGGGGAGTTTGATAAGTGCGTTCCTAACGCACTTTATGGCTTCCTTTTGGCATGTTTTGGTTCCCTTGTTCCCCTTTCTTCCCTCTTTCTCCTCACTTTTCCCTTCTATTTCATTCACTTGATCATACTTGATCATAGTGACATTTTGATAGATTTTCGATCTATTTTGATCGAATTTCTAGCACATATGCTTTCACCATGTTTGCTCGTGTTTTTATTGCAGGTATGATCCTTTTCGGGGTCGAGTAATGCGAGACATGGCTTAAAGAAACAAGCTAGAGGATGTGAGGGAGCATGAGGTGCGTTTGGAGTCCCCTGCACATGATGGTGCGCCCGAGCATGCTGCAGATGCGCCCGCACCATCGACAAATTATGGAGCAAACAACAGAACGCATAGGTGCGCCCGCACCCAGCACAAGGTGCGCCCGCACCTGCATCTGGTGCGCCCGCACCAACTACTTATGCGCCCGCACATTTTGACGGAGGAATTCAGGCAGAGGCAGAAGACTTAGGTGCGCCCGCACCTGACATGTGGTGCGCCCGCACCTGTTCAAGGTGCGCCCGCACTTTACGATTCCGGAACAAAACCTTCGCTTCATTAAACGAGTTTTGTGGGGAGTTTTAGACTCACGCTTTCATTCTAGTTTTTACACAATATTTCAGGATTTTGTATTAGAGAGAAAACACTTTAGTTTTCATTGGTAATTGAGATTAGTGATCATAGTTTGTGATTCCATTGATATTCAAGGTACTTTTCGTTCATCTTAATTAAAAGTTTCAGTTTTTAATTCATTCTCTTGGTGTTTGTTTATGTCCTTATATTATTTAAGATCTCCATTCTCTTAGTTTATTAATTGCGATTTTCATTAGTTTAATCATTATTTAATCATGTTTAGCCTTAGATTAGTCATAGATTCATTGTTTAATTGCTTTAAATCCATGATTAGTGAGTAGTTTCATAATCTAGGGTTAGGGTGAAAGTATGAATTAGGGTTTTAAATATGATGTTGATGTGATTGTGATGTTTAGAAAAGTTTATGCATTGATCTTGGTGTTTTGAAACCTTAAGATAGATATTGATCACATTTATACTTTGGTATTTTAATTTCAAATGTTCCTATCGAATTTTGAACTCTTTTATCATTCCCAAGAATCAACTTAATTTCTATGCCAAGATATTGGATGGAAATTAAGGGGATCCTTCAATAGGGGTTTTCCAAACTTATTGAATCTCTTAGTCAATTAACTAAAGACTATTCGAGAGAGGATTTAGTTGATTGATTAAGTGATTACTCTTGAGGACCATTCGAGAGAGGACTCTAGTAATTTAGAGGGAAACTAAACCTTGCATAATCATCTCCGTACATCATAAACGCATTAGCATTTATTGGCTATTCTTATTCATACTAATAACCTTAACTCTAGTGATTTTATTCTTAATTGTTACCAAACATCATTCAGACCCCCAAATGCCTTTAAATTAGGTAGTCTGGACTTGATAGACTTTAATCAATCTCATTTTCCCTGTGGATCGACCCTTGACTTACCCTTACTATTCTTTTAGTAATTGCTTGTTAGGACTTATAAATATTGTTTGGAAAGCGGTTCTTAGTGCCTTAACGACACACTAAAAACCTCTAATCAATTATTGATTATAAGTTGAAAAAACCTCGATGAAAGAAAAAGGATATAAAATCTACACATTGATTTTTTTTTCAGAATTTTGTTTGAACCGTATGCATCTAAAGGTGCATGTACGGTTCCTAAGGGATACTATTTTACCCTAATCAACCGACTTTATCGAGAAAGATTGCTTTTTTAGGCCAAGAAGTCGATTGCGAGATCTCAAATCAACTTATTAGTCTTATGGTATATCTCAGTATCGAGGACGATACCAAGGATTTGTATTTGTTTATAAATTAACCTGGCGAACGGGTAATTCCCAGGAGTAGCTATTTATGATACCATGCAATTTGTGCGACCAGATATACATACTATATGTATGGGGTTGGCTGCTTCAATGGGATCTTTTATCCTGGTCGTAGGAGAAATTACTAAACGTGTAGCATTCCCTTACGCTTGGTGCCACTGAGTTTTTTATTTGAGAGAAAAAAAGAAGATTACGCCTTCACAATATGAAATATTAATATTAAGTAATAATAGCATGGCACTTTGAATTCGATATGGGAAAATTTTACTTCATTTTATTTTCAAAACATTCGGTTATGTCAAGTTTACTTGTAAGTTTTACAGGGTATACTTTATATACCGCTTTTGGGAAACCCTCTGAACAACTAAGAAATCCCTTCTAGGAACACGGAGACTAGTCAAAGTAATGAGCCTTCCATATTGGAAGGCTCATTACTTCCATTGAGATAATAAAAAATCATTTCATTTTTTAGTTGGAACTTCAGGATGTTCCCGAAAAAATATAGCGAAAAAAATTATCCCTACAGGAGAGACTAATAGAAATGTATAAACCATAGCTTCCATAGATTAGATTGTGGTTTACAATTATAGCTTCCATACCTATTTAATTGGCGTTATTTTCCCGATAATGATAAAAAAGGGTGGTAATTAAAATCAAGATTGCTCTAGTATCCTATGTCAAATCACAAAGCAATGTTAAACCCCTTGTCTTCGTGTAGTTAGATCTCCAATTTTTTGGGATGCGCCAAATTCTACTTTAATATCCAAATCAGGTTCAATACCGGCAAAACAATCTCTGATGATGGTTTTAGACCCATGCCAAATGTGCCTAAAGAAAAAGAGTAGGGCAAAGGAGGCATGTCCAAAAGTAAACCAACCCCTCGGATTACTACGAAAAACACCACCAGATTTCAAAGTACCACGGTCTAATTCGAAAATTTTACCCAATTGAGCACGTCTAGCATATTTTTTCACAGTAGCAGGATCGCTATAGCTGACTCCATTAAGTTTGCCATCGTAAAACTCAACAGTTACAACTACTTTCTCAACTCTATACTTAGATTCTGCTCTTCAAAAAGGAACGTCAGCTCTAACAAATTCCGTCCCCATCTACCAAAACGACCGGAAAGGTTTCAAAAAAAGTAGGCATAACCATCCAACAATTATTCCATTGTCGTTGTCCATTGTTCCCGCTCTCAATAATCCTCCTTTCGCAAGATTATTGCCAATGTAATCATAAAAAGCCAATTTCTCGGGAAATTTCGACCAAGCTTCTGATAAACTTTGATTTTCGGCTAACTCTGCACTTATTCGTCGGTATATTTCTTGTTGAAAGTATCCCTGATCCCATTGACAATGTGTTGGGTCAAATAATTTGATCGGAGTAGTTGCTGAACAATACCACATAGTTCCGGCAACAACAAAAGGTGTAAAAAAGACAGCAGTGATACTACTAGAAAGAACGATTTCAATATTGCCCATACGTAATCCTCTGTATAGACGTTGAGGCGGACGGACACTACGATGGAATAGACCGGCTAATATACATAATGTCCCTACTACAATATGATGAGAGGCTATTCCTCTTGGAACAAAAGGATCAAAACCTTCCATGCCCCACATTGGACTTACAAGTTGTACTTTTCCAGTTAGTCCATAAGGATCGGACACCCATATTCCGACCCCGTACAAGCCTGTTACATGAAATGCACCAAAACCAAAACAAGCCATCCCGGAAAGAAATAAATGAATTCCAAAAATCCTAGGCAAATCCAAAGAAGGTTTTCCTATACGTTGATCAGAAAATATTTCTAGATCCGAATACGCCCAATGCCAAATAGTTGCCAAAAAGAAAAAGCCAAAAAACACAATATGCGCTCCGGCCACACCTTTGTAACTTTAAATGCCGTGAACCGTTATAGTCCCCCTGTAATTCTCCAACCGCCCCATGAATCAATTATTCCGAAATGAGTCATGAAAGGTATAACGAACATACCCTGTCTCCATATTGGATCATGAACAGGGTAAGAGGGATCAAAAACGGCTAATTCATACAAAGTCATCGAACCGGCGCAACCAGCAACCAGAGTTGTATGCATGATATGGACATAAATCAAGCGGCCGGGATCATTCAATACGACGGTTTGAACACGATACCAAGGTAAACCCATGGAAATACACCTTTACCAAAGAAAAATGACACTATGTAACTTTATTGCATTGGAAAAGACTATGACTATGCAATGGATCCCTTTTGTTCCATAGATTATCTCGGAACAAGGGTTAATTTTTGTTCTATTCTGTTGGTAATAATGGAATAATTAGGTTTGTAGGAACAAAGAGAAAAAAATCTATTCTATACCTGATAAGTAGCAATACGCAATGGGGCATTGATACCAGCGTCAATCAGTAAATGCGTTAATACTTGTTCATAATTGGAAGGCTATATTAATGCAGAAAATAGAATTAATAGGAGGTTTATATTATAAAGACAATAATCCTAAATCCTAATTATTACGTTTCCTTATCAAAGTGAAATAGGGTACTTAATTATTTTTTCTTTCATTTAATGCCTATTGGTTTTCCAAAAGTTCCCTTTCGAAGTCCTAGAGAGGAAGATGCATCTTGGGTTGACGTATAGTGTGACTTGTCAGATATATTGGGTCATATGGGATATTTCCCGTTCTCTCTCCCGATTAAGATAACCCCCCTTTCGCCCAAGAAAGATTGATTGAATCGTCCAAAATTTGGAGCGTGAAATGCAATTAGATCATTTTTTAGTTTTAGGGGGATTTCGATTAATATTATCAACTAGAATAATTTATGGTTGGCTCAGTTGGACCAATAAAACGAAGTATCCAGGCTCCGCCTATAAAAACCCTAATCCCAATTTAGAATATATTGCAAATTACTACTTGTATTATATAGTTTATGTACTTTAAACTCATAATCGTTTCAATTTGAAATTCAAAATAGAGAAAGAGCGATCTTAACCTTAATCACTCAATTAAAGTAATGAAATTCATAATATGTTGAATATTGAAATTGACGATAGAAACGATATGAAATAAATTAAAAAAAATAAGGGAAATTTTAATAACAACAACAAGTGGTATTGTAAACATTTACCCTATATGTGCAAATCAAAATCGGACAGATCCTTACCCGGAGTATAGCATAAACCAAAAAAAAAAAAGAAACGAGACCCATTGAAGAACAAGAAAATAACATCATGATTTGGATTGGATCTTGATGATATGATACATCAATGAAAAGTAAGTTCAATAAGTTTAGTAAATTCAATTTTTTTTTGAATTAGTAGAATTTTATTCTATTATTATACGGGTAATTTCGAAAAAGGAAAAAAAAGTAATCTTTCTTGAAAAATAGAAAAGAAGACCGTTGATTATTGATTATAAGTTGAAAAAACCTCGATGAAAAAATAAGGATATAAAATCTACACTTTGATTTTATTTTTTCAGAATTTTGTTTGAACCGTATGCATCTAAAGGTGCATGTACGGTTCCTAAGGGATACAATTTTACCCTAATCAACTTAATTTATCGAGAAAAATTGCTTTTTTAGGCCAAGAAGTCGATAGCGACATCTCAAATCAACTTATTGGTCTTATGGTATATCTCAGTATCGATGACGATACCAAATATTTGTATTTGTTTATAAATTATCCTGGCGGGTGGGTAAATCCCAGAGTAGCTATTTATGATACCACGCAATTTGTGCGACCAGATGTACATACAATATATATGGGGTTGGCTGCTTCAATGGGATATTTTATCCTCATCGGAGGAGATTACTTTAACGTTTAGCATTCCCTCACGCTTTGCGCCAATGAGTTTATTATTTGAGAGAAAAAAAGAAGACTATGCCTTCACAATATGAAATATTAATATTAAGTAATAATAGCATGGCACTTTGAATAGATTAGATTATGGTTTACAATTATAGCTTCCATACCTGTTTAATTGGGGTTACTTTCCCGATAATGATAAAAAGGACGGTAATTAAAATCAAGATTGCTCTAGTATCCTCTGTCAAATCACAAAGCAATGTTATAATAAACCCCTTGTCTTCGTGTAGTTAGATCTCCAATTTTTTGGAATGCGCCAAATTCTACTTTAATATCCAAATCGGGGTCAATACCAGCAAAACAATCTACCAACAAGGTTCTAGACCCATGCCAAATGTGCCTGAAGAAAAAAGAGTAGGGAAAAGGAGGCATGTCTAAAAGTATACCAACCCCTCGTATTACTACAAAAAAACACCACCAAATTTCAAATTAGCACGGTGTAATTCAAAATTTTCACCCAATTGAGCAAGTCTAGCATATTTTTTCACAGTAGCAGTATCGCTATAGCTGACTCCATTAAGTTTGCCATCGTAAAACTCAACAGTTACACCTACTTTTTCAACGCTATACTTAGATTATGCTCTTCAAAAAGGAACGTCAGCTCTAACAATTCTGTCCCCATCTACCAAAACGACCGAAAAGGTTTCAAAAAAAGTAGGCATAACCATCCAATAATTATTCCATTGTCGTTGTCCATTGTTCCGGCTCTCAATAATTCAGTTTTTGCCAGATTACTGCCAATGTAATCATAAAAAGCCAATTTCTCGGGAAATTTCGACCAAGCTTCCGATAAACTTTGATTTTCGGCTAACCCAACACTTATTCGTCGGTATATTTCTTGCTGAAAGTATTCCTGATCCTACAGACATTGTGTCGGGCCAAATAATTTGATCAGAGTAGTTGCTGAACCATACCACATAGTTCTGGCAACAACAAAAGGTGTAAAAAAGACAGCATCGATACTACTAGAAAGAACGATTTCAATATTGCCCATACATAATCCTTTGTATAGACGTTGAGGCAGACGGACACTAAGATGGAATAGACCGGCAAATATACCTAATGTCCCTGCTGCAATATGATGAAAGGCTATTCCTCTTGGAACAAAAGGATCACAACCTTCCACGCCCCATGCTGGACTTACAAGTTGTACGTTTCCAATTAGTCCATAAGGATCGGACACCCATATTCCGGGCCCGTACAAGCCTGTTACATGAAATGCACCAAAACCAAAACCAAAACAAGCCATCCCAGAAAGAAATAAATGAATTCCAATAATCCTAGGCAAATCCAAAGAAGGTTGTCCTGTACGTTGATCAGAAAATATTTCTAGATCCAAATACGCCCAATGCCAAATAGCTGCCAAAAAGAAAAAGCCAAAAACCACAATATACGCTCTGGCCACACCTTCGTAACTCTAAATGCCGGGACCCGTTATAGTCCCCCCTGTAATACTCCAACCGCCCCATGAATCGGTTATTCCTAAATGAGTCATGCAAGATATAACGAACATACCCTGTCTCCATATTGGATCATGAACGAGGTAAGACGGATCAAAAACAGCTAACTCATACAAAGCCATCGAACCGGCCCAACCAGCATCCAGAGTTGTATGCATGATATGGACAGAAATCAAGCGGTCGGGATCATTGGATACGACGGTATGAACACGATACCAAGTCAAACCCATGGAAATACCCCTTTACCAAAGAAAAATGACACTATGTAACTTTATTGCATTGGAAAAGACTATGACTATGCAATGGATCCCTTTTATTCCATAGATTATCTCAGAACAACGGTTAATTTTTGTTCTATTCCGTTGGTAATAATGGAACAATTAGGTTTGTATGAACAAAGAGAAAGAAATCTATTCTATACCCGATAAGTAGCAATACGCATTGGGGCGTTGATACCAACGTCTATCAGTAAATGCTTTCATACTTGTTCATAATTGGAAGGCTATATTAGTAAGAATTTTCCTTTATTTATTCTCTCTTCTTAAACTAAACCTTTCTAAGCAATGCAGAAAATAGAATTAATAGGAGGTTTATATTATAAAGACAATAATCCTAAATCCTAATTATTACGTTTCCTAATCAAAGTGAAATAGGGTACTTAATTATTTTTTCTTTCATTTAATGCCTATTGGTTTTCCAAAAGTTCCATTTCTAAGTCCTGGAGAGGAAGATGCATCTTGGGTTGACGTATAGTGTGACTTGTCAGATATATTGGGTCATATGGGATTTTCTCGTTCCCTCTCCCGATTGAGATAACCCCCCTTTCACCCAAGAAAGATTCCGAAAATGAAATAAGGGGCTCCGATGTATAGAGAGGACCTCAGCGTTTAAATAGTGACCATAGAAACGAAGGAATCCACTATTTCTTTAATCATCTATATTTTAATTTATCTTGTTTCAAAGCAAAATGTCGAAAAAAAGACAAAAAATAGTGGTTGGGAAGGTTATAATAGCTAAAGATATTGGAATTTTTATTTTATACATTGGAAAAATTCGTTATCTTATTAATAGACCGGGGGAAAAAGAATAACTGAAAGAAATAAAATCAATTAGTTATTCATCAAAATTTTATTTATTCAATGACTAGAGTTAAACAAGGATATATAGCTCGAAGACGAAGAAAAAAAAAATCGTTTATTTGGATCAAGCTTTCGAGGGGCCCGTTCAAGACTTACTCAAACTATTGCTCAATAGAAAATAAGAGCTTTGGTTTTGGCTATCGGGATAGAGAAAGGCAAAAGAAAGATTTTCATCGTTTGTGGATCACTCGAATAAACACAGTAATTCTCGAAAAAGGGGGTATACTATAATTATAGCAAATTTATACACGATCTATACAAGAGACAATTGAATCTTAATCGTAAAATACTTGCATAAATCGCTATATTAGATCTGAATTGTATTTATATGATTTACAACGAGATCATAAAAAAAGAATATTGTAACAAATATCTCGAAATGATTTAAATCAATTTTCTCGGAGTTTATTCTCCTGGAGTATAGAGTAGAAATTTGTCTAATAAAATACAATAAATAAAAAAATTCAACAAATCCATTCAAAAAAAAAATTCCCAATTTTTATATTATCTTACGACGTGACAATCAAATTTAGATTCAATTCAACTATCTCAAAATAAAGAATAAGTCTATTATTTTATTTATTTTTGGTTGTAAAACTCGCAATTCTAGTGGTCGACTCGGTTCTTTCAAAAAAATTCTCATTATTAAGAAAAGGCAACAAAGATAAAATACGAGCTTGTTTTATAGCAATAGTAATTAATAATTGTTGTTTCAAGTTCAATCTATTTACTCGACTAGATACATTTTTCCTTGTTCACTAATAAATCGACTAATTAAACTCATGTTTATATAATCAATACGATCCCCCGATGGAATCGGGGGCAAACGCCGACGAAAAGATCGCTTAGATTTATCCATAGTTTGTTTAGTTTATTCCTTATACCGAAAATCCGATTTCTTAATTCTAATTTTTTTTTAGGTCCAGTCGAAATAGGATTTTATTTGTTTATATATATTTATTTATTATATATAATAATATGAATTTAATATAGAAATTCATTTTGTATTAAAAAAAATAGTAAATAATATATAATGAAAATTGTTTTGTCCCCTTACTTGAAAGGCTAATCGAGAGACGTTCGGGTCGATCTATTTCTTTATCTCTCCATGAATTGTATGTTTGTAACAATAGGGACAAAATTTTCGCAATTCCAATCGACTAGGCGTATTGTGGCGATTCTTTTGAGTAATATATCTGGAAACGCCCCGTGATCTCTTATCAACACTCTTTCGAACACAAGTAGTACATTCCAAATAACTTACTCGGACATCTTTACCCTTAACCATGAACCTCCTTTGGATATTTGATTTAAGCAGCTTTTTAATTTTTCTTGAAGAAAAAAATAGAAAAGTTGCAAAAATAGAAATACAATTCAAAAAATTTTGTTGAAATCAATAGAGTAATAATAATATATTAAGTAAAGAAATACTACGTAATCAAATTCAAAAGGTTTCTAATTAGATTTCTAATCACAGTATTTCATTTAAGTATCGTGTATAATACTCTTACCCTAGACCCGCATTTTTTTTTCATTTCCATTCGAGCCTGAACCTAAGTTTTGATGAGGTTGAATCCACTTTTCTTCTTGACTAACCCCTCCCTATTTTTTTTCTCAAAAAAAAAGAAGGGAGGGGTTACTCACAGATAGTTGATTCTATCTCTAATCTTCCTTAACCCCTTCCCGTATCAATAACTAGAATCAAAAAAAGGGGAATGTCAACGCATCTGGGAAAAACCGATTGATTTCTATTAATAGACCAGCTAAAGACCCAAACCATAAGTACTTAGTACCGGTGCCACAGAAAGATATTTTTTGAAATCTCGCATTGAAAATCCTCCTTTCTCATTTCTTTAATGTCTAAAAGAAAAGTAATACATATCTAATTTATGATCCAATGTATATATGATAATTAAAGACTACTTGTGTTTGTACACAAAATTCCTAAGCTAAGTCAAATTAAAATCGACTATAATATAGTCGATAAGATCTTTTTTTAACAAAAAGAATAGCATGCCCCTTCCTGCTGAAC
Source organism: Beta vulgaris subsp. vulgaris (assembly GCF_026745355.1). NCBI lineage: Eukaryota > Viridiplantae > Streptophyta > Magnoliopsida > Caryophyllales > Amaranthaceae > Beta > Beta vulgaris. Next base: position 22,114,440 of record NC_079208.1, read on the forward strand.
TGAGCATTTCTGAGAAGTATTTTTAGTTTACGGCATACTTTCAGATACAAATTCTTTCTATTATACCTTATATGATACAAGATAAAAAAGAAAAGGAAATGGCAGGGAAAATTCACTTATGTATTTTTATGGGAAATAAGTTGGATCTAATCCACCAATGGATGCATTACAAAAATATATCCCAAGCAAAAATTCTTAACTTAGATAAGTTAAGATCTGCCCTTCAGTATCGTGGAATATCTTAATTTCTTAAAAATGAAAAAAAAAGATTATATTGGAACCTAAGGAATAGCTCATTCCAAGCCAAAGACTAAAAAACTTACGAATTCTGAAATGAACCACTACAACAAAAAAGGGCAAAGATAACTGTTAAATAAGACTTTACATAACAGTTTTGAGGTGTTATCCAAGTCAATGTAATGTAAAGTTAACATAACACCTGATCAAAGTGTTATGTTTGCCAGAGAAAACATAACAGTTATTTATAATGTAGGTTATGCCACTAGATAACACATTTTGTAAATAAGTGTTATGTTTGCTATTTATATGACAAATTGAAAGAAGGAAAATTTAACACTTATCTTGAATAACTGTTATGTTTTCCTATAATATATATAACATATATTACCTATAACTGTTATCTATGATATTTTTAAAAAAATAATCAAATTATTATTTCACGCGCATATATTATTGACGGTAGGCAGCACACAGACATTGATGGTACAATACATGTATCTGTTGTATAATTAATACTCAACCCATAAGATCTTACAACTAATAAATTAAATTGATATTCCAAACTTCCAAAATTCTTTATATTACAAAATAATTCAACTAATATTCATAAATCTAAACTTCTAAAAAAAACTACTATATATACATATTAATATTAATCTAAATCATAACAAGATCAAATCTATTCTATAGCCACATCCACATGATATCAATATCCAAATCCAAAAATATAATGTATGTCCAAAAGTGGATTAAGGTAAAAAAAAAATAGGCGAAAAGTTAGAACTCATTCATCATTTGTGCTTCGTGTTGATCTCCGACATATGTAATCCACAACTCTCTGAGTTCATCAATTTTCTCCTGAGAATATGTTGGACCAATGCCTAGATAGTACTACGATAAAGTTAACTACAAAATAATTATTCATATATAAAAACTTGAAAAATAATTAAACTTTATAATTAATCATGTGCAAATTAATTTATCATAGTTAGTAGTAAGATCATTCAGATATAAAATAATAATCAAGTATTCTCAACCAATTTATCCAAAATACTCTTAGCTTCATCTCTCTAATATAATATAGATACAAATCTACAGTATGAAAGATTTGTAATCATATAGAAATTTTTAAAAGCCAAATTATAACTAATGTTCAAGTACCTTATCAGGAATAACTAGTCGTCTCAACTGTACCGTCTCAAACATGTAGCGACACACATAATATCAACTGTTGCATTTACTTGAGTCTTTTCATCCATTTAGTTTAGTGGAGGCTGAATTCTTGGTGTTACTGCACCAGTGGTAACTGGTAATTCAAGGGGAAATGTGATAACCATTAAACAAAGAATAAATTAATACACACAGAGGTTTACATATACTAATTTATTTATGCAGTCACACTGTATGGTGGGCACTAGACACCAACTGTTTTCTTGATTATGTATGCCTTAGTGATTGATTCCAAATTAATGTGTGAATGGCAGCTGAGAAAAATTAATAACATGTATGCTAAATGTCAACTCACGGTTGATGAGTTGAACCTATATACAAACAAGTGATCTCACTAGCCAGCAGAAACTATGAAATGCATGTCTCTGTGACAAATAGTAAAAGTGACAATCTAAATGCAGATTTTCCACCTCATTTTGATTTCGCTGAATCAACAAGTATAACAATAGAATTTGCACCATGAACCTTCAATGTATGACTAATTGACAATTTCACATTAAAATCTAGCTTCCGCTCACTAAATGTCAACTCATGATTTATGAGTTGAACCTATATAATTAGCTTCCTCCCAAAATGTGGTAGATAATATGCAGAAGAACCTTCATCAGAAAAAACTGTCCATTGAAATATTTTTCCATTCAAGGGGAAATGTGATAAGCATTAAACAAAGAATAAATTAATTAAGGAAATTCTGCCTGCAAGTACCAACTATAACATATTGAAAACAAGCTTGCATTTCTTTTCCAAAGAGCTACTATAACAAAATGTGATGATTGCTACTCTTCACAGGCAGTAAATAATTCTATGGTGATCATTCAAGGGGTAAATAGGCTCTTTTTTTTTTCTTTCACACAAAAGACCATACTTTTATCAATTATTTTTAAATGAGTCTATTTTTGCATATATTTGGACCCTTTTGAATTGTTGGTTGATTTCATACAACCAAAATCCATATTGAAGTCTAATGGACCTAAAGTCTAGTGAGGAGTGTTAAAGAGGAAAATCCACATGCAGATTGACTGTTATAATTTTAAGAAGGAACACACTACACTTGTACATAGTCAGACCCTATTCTTGCAAAGGTCCTCCACTTCCTCTTTCCATCAGATAGTTATAAGTTAGGTCTCATCAATTCTTATAAATGAGTTCAGCTAAACTCAGTAAGGGTATAATGATGTCTGAACTTTCGTATTCAAAAACCTACATAGCCAGGCCTAAAGTCTTCAGCACCTAATTGAACCCTTTCAAAGTTGCACCAAATTACATTAAAAGTGAAACTGCCAGTCTGCCAGTTCATCTAAAACTAAAAGAGTAAGAGCTACTCGGCAAACAAACTCTATATCTAACAAAAATTTGAGGAACCTACATGTTTCTGAGATTTCCCCACAGAAATTCAGTGAGGTGGAAGATATGAGGCTTCTGAGTTGAGGGGTTTGCATGGCATGTTTATTCTAAATAGAGGTGGAAGATATGAGGCTTCCTGCTAATCTTCTTGATACGTGTCGTTTACCGTACACAAATTAATAATTTATAATACCTAACTTTAACCTTAAAAAAATGTTTATAACTAGTACAAAGGTAAGGAAGGATCGATCCCACGAGAAGATTATTATAATTCCTAAACTCAAATATTCAACTAAGTGACAAAAACATATATTATATACGAATTTACACTATTTACACTATTCACATATATACGATTAGGGGGGTTTCGGTTGTAACCAAATACATAGACGAAGTAAAATTAAAACTACTACTAAACTAATAATTACAAGTGACGACACACAAACTCTATTAATTCCCGATTCGATCATAGAATGTTTAGTCATAATTTAGCTTCTTAACCTTTATGAATGAGACCACTTTAATAGTTAATTTAGCATTTAGATTGGTGAATTATCGTCGCGATCAATTCTTGTCTTACTCACTAAAAATCTAGAATCTTGCTAAGACAAATCCAACCCTAATAAACTTGTTTTATTAGCACAATTCATACACTTAAGAATATTAAGATGAGCCGCTCACTCTTATTAATCTCAAGTCGTCCTCCCTATCCAACTATTAAACGCAGCGCCTAATAGTCATATAGCACAATTTGAGTATCTAAACAACTAATTGCGTCCAATTACAAGTAAAGATATCAAATTTCATAACCAACCAACAATAGTATGAATTGTATAAATACTAAATTAAATAATTAAAATCAATCAACTCAGCGTTAACCAATTAGACTCAAATAATAGAAATATAAGAAACTGAAAATATGAATAAATTCAGATAAAATCCAGTTCAATCACAAGAACAATTAATTGAAAATAGAAGAGAGAGAAAACTCATGATTGTAGACCCGAATTGATGTAGCCGCTACCCTCAATTCGCCTCCGAACGCAATAATTCTTCAATTCCTATCAACTTGTCGATCTTGGCGAACCCGATTATTTTCTTCACTCTCACGAACTCTCTTGTATGTGTGCGTATTTTTATCTACGAGAACTGGTGAATTTATATCGAGTTGTGTAGAAGATAGAAAAAACAAGATAGATTTTCGTAACTGAAAATCTGATAACCAATCTGTATCTTGGAAATCTTGAGGGGATTAAAATCATATCTCCTCTTTGGTGTTTGCGTGGAATTCGGAAAGTGAAAACAACTTTCCTTATTCTTTTGTTGCTGTGTATAACCAGTTGAGGAAGAGGAGTCAAGGGTGAGTTTGCCCCTTTGTCTTCTTTCTTTTACAAAAGTCACGTGAGCTTTGGGCTCACTTTTATTATATTTTTTTTCTTCTTTTCTTTTCTTCTCTTCTTTCTTTTAGTCTTGTTGTCTTCCTTTAGCAAATTGAACTTGTAAAATACCTGTAATAAAATAACACACTATTTAAGCTAATTATTCAATAAAATATAATATGGACATAAATAAGTCACTTATTAATAAAAGTCAAGAAATATAATAAAATAACACATAGAAGCCAACTATAAGACTAATTTTAGGGGACAAAAATATAGGAATATATGCGCTTATCAAATTCCCCCATACTTAGCTTTTGATCGCCCTCGATCAAAATACTACTAAAATAAAAGTAAAAACTATACTAGGAAAGCAATAAACCTAACTCACTGTCGTAGGAATCACGATTGCACTTAGCATGTGCAACAAGCCCTTTAAACCCCTAGGCTACCCTAGTGGACGAGTAAGGTCTCGTGAGGATTTTCAGATGGCATACCCACAAAGCCTTATTAACATAGTTTCCCAAACCAACTAGCAAACATGGATATTCTAATGACAGAAACTAAATGCAAGACCTAATATACCACCTCAATTTTCTTTGTCGGAAATAACGAAATTAGATAAGCACACTACAAGAAACTAAAACATTTTAAAGTTAGTCAGAAAAACGTTTAGAAAATGTTAATGGAGATGTCATACTCTTGGTGTTTAAACAATCGAACTATCAAATCTCATAATACTTCATGAACTAATTGTTATCTTTTGCAACTCAAAAATTTCCAGCATGAATCCACAAATGTAGCGTATCAAGTTCAATAAATAGACCCTCACAGGAATAAATAAAACACTCAACTCTCATGTGTCTGGGGTTAAATAATATTCACTCAATCCTATAACCGAGTCGACTCAAAATGAAGTATATTTCTTTAAACTTGACTATCGTCTCAATTCTCCACTCTGAAGTGACATAATGCATAAAGATCAAAAGGTCTTTCATAAGGTTGTAACGTGGCCAGGGCTAAAGGGTAGGAATAATATTTAGGAATGTGGAGTTAGTTATAAGCCGAGCTAAAGGGAGCAAAAATACATGACTTATGATGTTCCACTCACAAACAAACTCCACTTTTTTTTTCTTTTCATATTATTCACCATATCCTTCACATGTAATGCCATTATAATACTTATATGGATATTTCATAGCATTTTCATCGTTCTATGACTTTCAAACATATATTTTCTTTGATATTTTTCAATAATAATAATGTTTTCATAACCCTTGTTTTCTCTTTTTTTTTTTTCAACAATATATCCCAATCTTACAATACAAACTCATATATAATAACTCCCCTTAGCCAAGCATGGGATAATCTGTAGGAGGCCGCAAGTTTGTAATGTATGGTTAGCAAATAAAAACGGGATTTTAAGGCTCAGAAGGGCTAAACAAAGGAAATATTATATGAAATAAAATCTCTGAGGCTAAAAAAATGAAAAAGAAGCCTAAATCATTTCTTCATAGCATTTGTCACAAAAGTCTCAAAGAATACCAAGTCAAGTTCAAGAGCCACACTTCATTGAGGAACTATCACACAAGAAAGAAAATAATGAGACTGATGCAGATGTGTCAGTCTAATAGGCTCAGAAGCTCACAAGGTTTGGTCTATTTATCTAGCCAGCTTATTTAAGAGAAGCAAGATAATTTTTTTTTTCAATTGTATTATAAATCTCTCAAGTTTGATTATCCGTTTCCAATTATATAACATTCCCAAAATCTTTTATTTCAAAAAAATTATTTTATTTCAAAAACAAGTTAGATTAGAGTTTCTTATCAACTTACTAATCGCCATTCCTTAGGAAGTTAAGAGGTGGAAATCCTAATCCTAAATTAAATGCAACTAAAGTTCTATAACTAATGCAAGCAAAAGCACAATTTCTTCTTCTTTTTTTTTTTTTTATATAGTACTTAATAAAATAAAAGTTCTACAGAAAATTTGACAACACCTCCCCTAAAACACGACATATCCCAATTTATTTTTCAATTTAAAGTCATGGATACCAGAACCTGTATTTAGCCTATAAAATTATACATCATATAATGCCAGCACACGCCACAATCCAACCTATGATTTTGCCAATTTACCACATGTCCAGCTCCAAAGTGAAATTTGTCACCATTTATCTCCCCCCCACACTTAGAATGTGCATTGTCCTCAATGAAAAAGAATTGAATTAAAGAATGAGAGAACTTAGCTGGTTATGTGTATCTTTCTTCACAAAGAGAAATAATAATGGAGATCATAACGGGTTGCCTTGTTCATATATGTTGCTGTAATGTGCTGCCTTCCTAATAGAAATCTAGGTTGGAACCTCTGAGTGCTTCACCACTTCTAGAGTATCACTCATGAGATGTGAAGGTGGCATGGTGCTGGTGGACAAGGAGCAAAAACAAGTTAGAATATGACTAAATTTCCTAGCTATGATAAACATAAAGCATGAATGATGAGTGTAAAACTGAGAGAACAGTAAGAAAATAAAATGAAATAACAAGAGGAAGTGATAGTAGCAGGATTGGGTTGCCTCCCAAGTAGCGCCCTTAGTTTATGTCGTTGGCTCGACGTTATGCAAGCATCATTCTCGATGAAGCTCGATCTCTTCAATTAAACCTGCATGCTCAAACTCATAAAATGGTTTTAATCTGTGGCCATTTACTTTAAACACTTTTCCAGATTCCAAGCTTTTAATCTCCACTGCACCATGAGGAAAAATATCAGTAATAACAAAAGGACCTAACCATCTGGACCTAAGCTTACCAGGAAACAACTTTAAGCGAGCATTATATAAAAGGACTTTCTTTCCCACTGAGAAATCAGTTTGAATAATCCGCTTGTCATGAAAGGCTTTAGTCTTATCTTTGTAAATCTGAGTGTTTTCGTAAGCTGCTAATCTAAGTTCTTCTAGTTCTTGCAAACTAAGTTTCCTCCTCTGTCCAGCTTGTTCGTAGTCCATATTACATTGCCTTACAGCCCAGTAAGACTTATGCTCGATTTCGACAGGTAGATGGCATCCTTTTCCGTAAACAAGTCTGTAAGGGGACATTCTTAGAGGTGTCTTATAAGCTGTCCTATATGCCCACAATGCGTCATCTAATCTAAGGCTCCAGTCCTTCCTGTTAGGGTTTACCATCTTTTCTAGAATTGATTTGATTTCCCTATTGGACACTTCAGCTTGTCCGTTCGTCTGAGGATGATAGGCTGTTGCTACTCTATGTGTCACATGATATCTTTCAAGGAGAGTCCCAAATGTTTTGTTACAAAAATGGGTACCCCTATCACTAATTATGGCCTTTGGCATACCAAATCTGTTAAATATGTGACTCTTAACAAACTTAACAACTGTCTTGGCATCATCAGTTATAGTAGCTTGAGCTTCCACCCATTTAGAAACGTAATCGACAGCAAGAATAATATAAAGATTACCAAAAGATGAGGGGAAGGGACCCATAAAATCAATTCCCCACACATCAAAGATTTCACATACTATGATTCCATGTTGGGGCATTTCGTTCCTTTTAGATACATTTCCAGTCTTTTGGCAACGTTCACAAGACTTACAGAACACATAAGCATCTTTATAAAGTGTAGGCCAATATAAACCACATTCCAGAACCTTATGAGCAGTCCTTTGAGGACCAAAATGTTCCACTTTCAAGACTATGACAGAATGTAAGAATCGAAGCATATTCAGATTGGTCTACACATCTCCTAATTACTTGGTCAGAGCATGATTTCCACAAATAAGGGTCATCCCAAAAGTAATACTTTGACTCAGATTTAATCTTTTCTTTTTGAGCTCTAGAAGAGTCGGGGGAATGTGCTAGTGACCAAATAGTTAACCATATCAGCATACCAAGGAGTTTCAACATGATACATTGAAAGAAGTTGTTCATCAGGAAAGAATTCAGTCATTAAAGGCCAATCATCTCTAGGAACAATTCTACTAAGGTGGTCAGCAACTAGATTTTCAACACCCTTCTTATCTCTAATTTCTAAGTCAAATTCTTGTAACAAAAGCATCCACCTAAGTAAGCGAGGTTTGGATTCTTTCTTTTTCAAGAGATATTTTAGAGCAGAATGGTCAGAATACACAATAACATGTGTGCCTAGTAAATAAGGTCTAAACTTCTCTAAAGCAAAAATCACAGCATACATCTCTTTTTCAGTTACAGTATAGTTGCATTGAGCAGAATCAAGTGATTTAGAAGCATAATGGATCACATAGGATTCTTTATCTTTCTTTTGACCTAAAACGGCACCGATAGTCTTATCACTAGCGTCACACATGATTTCAAAGGGTAAGGTCCAATCAGGTGGTCGAAGCACGGGTGCACTAGTTAATCTTTCTTTTAACTCATCAAAAGCCTTTTTACATTCCTTTTAAAATCAAAAGTGGCATCTTTAGCAAGCAAAACACACAAGGGAGATGCAATTTTTGAAAAATTCTTAATAAAGCGTCTATAGAAGCCAGCATGCCCTAAAAATGATCTAACTTCACGAACACATGTAGGATATGGCAAGAACTAATAACATCTATTTTAGCTTTATCAACTTCTAAACCTTTAGCACTTACAATATGCCAAGTACTACACCTTGTTCTACCATAAAATGACATTTTTCAAAATTCAATACAAGGTGAGTTTCAACACATCTTTGCAAAACACGAGCTAAACCCTAGAGGCATCTATCAAAGGAATCACCAAAAACAGTAAATCGTCCATAAACACTTCCATATCTTGTTCAATCAAATCAGAGAAAATACTCATCATACAACGCTGAAAAGTTCCAGGGGCATTGCATAGTCCGAAAGGCATTCTCCTGAATGCAAATGTACCAAAAGGGCAGGTAAATGTGGTTTTATCGTGATCTTCCGGAGCGATGGGTACTTGAGTATAACCAGAATAACCATCAAGAAAGCAGAAGAATGACTGACCAGCAAGTTTTTCTAACATTTGATCAATAAAGGGCAAAGGGAAATGATCTTTTCTAGTAGCTTGATTAAGCTTCCTATAGTCAATGCAGACCCTCCATCCATTTGACACTCTAGTTGGAACAAGCTCTCCTTTAGTATTTTCAACAACAGTTATTCCACTCTTTTTAGGGACCACATGAACAGGACTCACCCACTGAGAATCAGAAATAGGATAAATCAGTCGGCATCTAACCACTTAAGGATTTCCTTTTTAACTACCTCCATCATGGAGGGGTTTAACCTACGTTGAGTTTCTCTAGTGGGTTTAGCATCTTTTTCAAGAAAAATTCTATGCATGCATAAGGTGGGACTAATTCCTTTTATGTCAGCTAAGGTCCATCCTATAGCCTCCTTGTGGTCTTTTAGCACATTTACCAATTTATCTTCTTGAAATTGATTTAGAGCATTGGAGATAATCACAGGTAGAGTTTCATTTTCACCTAAATAAACATATTTTAGATGCGAGGGTAGTGGTTTCAATTCTAATTGAGGTGCTTGAACAATAGAAGGGATTAGTTTAGGTTAGACACTGGCATAGAAAGATCAAAATTATCTTTTTTATCATTTTGCGAATCAAGACTTGCTACTCAGACATATCTACTAAAGAAACAGGCATTTCAGTGTCCTTGCTATCAGTAAAATTATCAGTCTCAAACAATTTTTCACACCACAGATCAAAAATTTCTTGAGCCATCCAGTCAAAAGCATCAAAGGAATCAATAGAACTAACATTATTGACATCATTTGGGTATCTCATAGCATCGAATATATTGAACTTAATTATTTCACCATCAAATTCCATGTCAAATTACCCTGATGAACATCAATTTTAGTCTTAGAAGTTTTCAAGAAAGGTCTTCCCAACAATAAAGGAACATTATCGGTTCTATCACCCATATCAAGAACATAAAAATCAGCCGGAAAAACTAATTCATTTACTTGAACCAGTACATCTTCTAACACTCCAATGGGAAATGCATTTGACCTATCAGCTAACTGAATAACCACATCAGTTTTAGACAAATATCCCACATTTAAAGTATCATAGACAGATTTGGGCATCACATTAATCGAAGCTCCTAAATCTAGCATGCATCTTTCAAATTTAGAATTACCAATTTTGCAAGGAATAGAAAACATGCCAGGATCTTTACATTTGGGGGAAGCTTCTTTTGAATTACAGCTGAAATATTCTCTCCCATACTTACCTTTTCAGAAGGATGAAATTGTCTTTTGTTAGTACAAAGTTCCTTAAGAAACTTTGCATAACGGGGAACCTGTTTAATAGCATCAAGTAAAGGAATATTGACTTCAACTTTCTAAAAGTCTCAAGAATTTCATTGTCAAGAGTAGCTTTCTTAGCTTTAGCAAATCTGGAAGGGAAAGGGGGCACATCTTTAAAACGAGAAACATCAATTTCTGAATTAAGCTTACCCTTTCCTTCATTGTCTTTCATACTCTCAATCTCTCCATTTCCCCCTATATTAAGTTCATCGTCAGGTTTAACCTCTATCTCTCTTTCAATCTCGCGACTCTTTGCCTTAGGTTCACTCAACTCTTTCCCACTCCTAAGGGTCACGGCTTTGGCATTTCTTTTGGGTTAGGTAGCGGCTGAGATGGTAGTTTACCTGAAAATTGAGTTTCTAGGTTACTTAGTGAAGTACAAATTTGTCCTATTTGAGTATCTATGTGGTGAAGGTGATTATCAGTTTTCTTTTGATACTCGACTCCATGGTTGTGAACTTGACCTATTTGAGTAGTTAATTGCTTCACTAAATCTTCTAATGATGGGCCAGAAGATTGGGTGGAGGGTTTTGTACACCAAATTGCTAGGTTGATTAGTTTGTGAAAACTGTGGTCTAGTTCCATACCTAAGATTTGGGTGATCTTTCCAACCTTCATTATAAGTCTGTGAGTAAGGATCATATTTTCTTTGATTGGAAAAACCTCCTAATCATTAACATCTTCAGTTTTTAAAGTAGGACAAGCTCAGTTGCATGAGAAAACTCAGAACATATACCACATACTCTAGCTTTAGACTCATTTCCAACAACAATTTTAGACACTAAAGTGGTCAAAGTAGCAATTTGTTGAGCATTTTCTTGCAATTGAGATTTAACACCACTTAAGTCAATTTCATTTACCCTTTTAACATCATTTCTAGTGCTATGTTGTTGAGTGTTTTGGGCCATGTTAGCAATTAAATTCCTAGCCTGAGTTGGTGTCTTGTCTACTAATGCGCCACCACTAGCAGCATCAATCATACCCCTATCGTTAGGCAACAATCCTTCATAAAATATTATATAAACAGTTGATCAGTTATTTGACGTTGTGGACAGGAAGCACATAATTTTTTAAAACGTTCCCAATATTCATAAAGTGTTTCTGAATTATGTTGTCTATTCCACATATTTCCTTTCTTATGGATCCAATACGACTTGCGGGAAAGAATTTTTCCAGAAAAGCTTTTTGTAAGGCGTCCCAAGTCGTAATGGAACCAGAAGACATAGTATACAACCAATCTTTAGCTAAATCATGTAGGGAAAATGGGAAAGCATGCAATCTTACTTGATTTTGTTCAATTCCTTCAGGTTTCATGGTTGAACAAACAACTATAAATTCTTTTAAATGTCTATGAGGATCCTCACCTGCGTTCCCATAAAATTTGGGAAGGAGATTAAGAAAACCTGAGTTCAGCTTCAAAGGTCTTTCCAAGGTTGGAAAAACAATGCAGAGAGGTTCATCATCTAGCTTAGGAGCTCCTAATTCCTTCAAGGTTCTTTCATCACCCATCTCTGAGTCTTCACGTGGTCTGTCTTGAAAGATGTAAAGTAATTTCTCTGGGCTAGCTTCGTTTAGAGTTTTAATAAACAGGTTTATACGCTTAAGTTTGGTTGCCAAATCCAAACTCATGCACCTGAAAATAGAAAAGAGAAAGTTTAAGAGTGAAGTTCATGAAATTCTGTAATTTATGTATAAACACACAAATATCCAGGGAAAATAATAGCTAAAACCATATAAGCAGAAATGGATGTCTTCCCCCCACACTTAAAAGTGAATCATGAGTGTAGAACACTAAGGAAGTAAAATATATTTAACATATGGTCTGCATATCATTATTCGAATTATAATTATGAACCATGAAGCAATTTTTTTACTTTTAAAAGAAAAGCAAATATGCAGTGTTATGCGAGTATGCTAGTCATGTAGTGGTATAAATTGATCATAAAAATATAAGTGTGTCAATAACTCAGTACCTTACCTTAGCAAAATAGAACCAATCCACCAGCATCGTTTTGTTTTGTTTTTTTTTTTTTTTTTTTTTTTTTTTTTTTTTTTTTTTTTTTTTTTTTAAAAAAAAAAATGAAACTAGCAGGACATACATCATTAAATCAAGACTAATCCGCCTGTATCTTGTTAAAACTTTTGCTTGCAACTAACAATTAAATCTTGTAATGCAAAAAAATTCACCAAAAACAGCAGAAAAAAGTAGTATTAATCAAGGCCATTTAAATAACAGCTGAATAAAGTAATGAACTGTGTACACCAAAATATGGATATTGATAAATTGCCCTGCCGTAGACATATATGCAGACCTTCAATCTAGCTGTAAGTGTATAGAAGAAACTTTTTTTTTTTTTTCTATTATTATAGTATTCATTTAGTGGACACATTAAACACCCCTACTTGTATTTTATCCTTAAACACTAATTTATGCAGAGACCCTCTAAGACTCGACTTTGAGAAAGTACATTTCAGTCTAAGTTGAGTTAAAGAAACTCATAGCTCGCAAAAAAATATGGTCAAAAACAAGCAATACTTATTGTAACCCAACAATCACACATGAAAGCCGTTCTCTAAGTAGAACCTAGAATTATAAAAACACAGCAAAACTCACATATAAGGTCAATAATCTGTTGTCAAGTCCACTGTCCATAATACCATATGAGATATCACTCTGCTAAATTCAGCAGATTCTTAAATTCTGACTACCTGAATTTGTACATAGTATATACCTCTTAAAACTAATTTGTCGTATAAACTTCTAAATTTATTGATAAAGTTATGTTATGGCAAGCATAATATGAACATATCTTGAAAAAGATAATTCTGTGTGAAAAATCACTGCCATAACAGACTCTTAATATGCTTAAAATCATTTCCATATTTGAACTATCATATCATACAAAAGAAGAGTGATCAGGTATTATGACAAACTAAGCATATGCGTTTCACCCTTGCACACTCAAATCTAGTCAGTCAAGTAAGAATTGGTAAGTTACAATTTCAATTATTTTTTTTTAAGGAAGTGTTAAAAAAATGCATAAGACAATGCTTCCCAACTGAATATAAGCTCATAACTATTCACTTACCAGATGAAAGATATTTAGCTTAAAAATAAGCAAGAAAGGAGTAAACAAGATTATACCTTGCAAAAATTTGGCAAAGAAACAAGGGATACTTATTATTACCCATCTAACACATTGAAAAGCCTATCTCTAAACAGATTAAGTATTAACACAAATAAAGATCATTAAAACTCACATGTAAGATCTACCTAATCAGATTATTACTAAGTGAAATTTACTGTCCTACTACATGTCGAACTATACTTTGTGAGTTTTAAGTATAACCTGTGACTATAGCAGATTGACAAAAATAGTACAACTAAGACACAGAATTAATCATAGAACTGTGAAAACACTATAACTAAGCATTGTCTTGTAAATACATTTAGAAGTGAAGCTGTATAGTTCATAACTCATAGATAACAAAAATGGATAAAATCTAAAAAAAAAAAAAAAAAAGCTATACAAAAAAAACCCTTATAACACCAAGTTAAACTTTAACATGGTAGGAATTAAAAACATAATCTCCCCGGCAACGGCGCCAAAATTTGATACGTGTCGTTTACCGTACACAAATTAATAATTTATAATACCTAACTTTAACTTAAAAAAATGTTTATAACTAGTACAAAGGTAAGGAAGGATCGATCCACGAGAAGATTATTATAATTCCTAAACTCAAATATTCAACTAAGTGACAAAACATATATTATATACGAATTACATATTTACACTATCACATATATACGATTAGGGGGTTTCGGTTGTAACAAATACTTAGACGAAGTAAAATTAAAACTACTACTAAACTAATAATTACAAGTGACGACACACAAACTCATTAATTCCGATTCGATCATAGAATGTTTTAGTCATAATTTAGCTTCTTAACCTTTATGAATGAGACCACTTTAATAGTTAATTTAGCATTAGATTGGTGAATTATCGTCGCGATCAATTTTGTCTTACTCACTAAAAATCTAGAATCTTGCTAAGACAATCCAAACCCTAATAAACTTGTTTTATTAGCACAATCATACACTTAAGAATATTAAGGATGAGCCGCTCACTCTTATTAATCTCAAGTCGTCCTCCCTATCCAACTATTAAACGCAGCGCCTAATAGTCATATAGCACAATTTGAGTATCTAAACAACTAATTGCGTCCAATTACAAGTAAAGATATCAAATTTCATAACCAACCAACAATAGTATGAATTGTATAAATACTAAATTAAATAATTAAAATCAATCAACTCAGCGTTAACCAATTAGACTCAAATAATAGAAATATAAGAAACTGAAAATATGAATAAATTCAGATAAAATCCAGTTCAATCACAAGAACAATTAATTGAAAATAGAAGAGAGAGAAAACTCATGATTGTAGACCCGAATTGATGTAGCCGCTACCCTCAATTCGCCTCCGAACGCAATAATTCTTCAATTCCTATCAACTTGTCGATCTTGGGCGAACCCGATTATTTTCTTCACTCTCACGAACTCTCTTGTATGTGTGCGTATTTTTCATCTACGAGAACTGGTGAATTTATATCGAGTTGTGTAGAAGATAGAAAAAACAAGATAGATTTTCGTAACTGAAAATCTGATAACCAATCTGTATCTTGGAAATCTTGAGGGGATTAAAATCATATCTCCTCTTTGGTGTTTGCGTGGAATTCGGAAAGTGAAAACAACTTTCCTTATTCTTTTGTTTGCTGTGTATAACCAGTTGAGGAAGGAGGAGTCAAGGGGTGAGTTTGCCCCTTTGTCTTCTTTCTTTTACAAAAGTCACGTGAGCTTTGGGCTCACTTTTATTATATTTTTTTTCTTCTTTTCTTTTCTTCTCTTCTTTCTTTTAGTCTTGTTGTCTTCCTTTAGCAAATTGAACTTGTAAAATACCTGTAATAAAATAACACACTATTTAAGCTAATTATTCAATAAAATATAATATGGACATAAATAAGTCACTTATTAATAAAAGTCAAGAAATATAATAAAATAACACATAGAAGCCAACTATAAGACTAATTTTAGGGGACAAAAATATAGGAATATATGCGCTTATCACTTCTTTTGGCAGAGACATATTCTCGCGAATCATCTATACTGTTCTTGGTGATAATTGTAAAATAAGTGTGCTGCATAGATCCTAATGTTTCTGAACTCAAGCATGTACACATGCACAAAAAGACTCAGACGCATATAATTAGCTTGACGATTCCAAATCACAAAGTTGCACAGGTTAATAGTATGGAAAAAAAAAACTATGGACTTGGGTACGAATTATGATGTACACAGCCTTGCCCTGAACCTCCGCAGGAGGAGCAGAGTTAATCAGAAATAAATGAGATACCTCTTGTTTTTGAGTTTCAGACTGCATATTTGATTATTCCATCTATAATCCAGTCAGGAACAGATGGAACTGGTGTGGTCAAGGGCGGTAGTATCTCAACTACACCTCTATTCCCTCTTGTAGCAGCAACCTCTACTGCCTTCTGACCATCCTGTTTGTTGAATAAAAATTAATTTCAGAATGAGGCACAAGGGTTATGGATGAAATAGAGTAATTAAATACAGTAGTTTACAAAAAGATGCACATCACCCATAGTGCTGGAGACAAAAGGACTCCTCTCCTGCGAACTTATGTTTTTCTATACTATTGCAAAGCTATGGCTCCCCTTGTAAATGTCAATTTATAGGGTACGCTGGATCGAGGTAGGAATTGTCTCTACCCTGTCTCCAATAATTCAGTCCCTTATGGGTCTTAGTTAAACCATCATCCTTAAATCATCATCAAAGCTTTACCTACATTAACAATCATAATGGATATCTGAGTGGCCAAATTTAGACTAAAGGTAACAAGAGGTCGTATTGATTGATTGATAATGGATATCTGAGATGTTAAATACACACATCCAGCCATATATGTTATACCAATACTAACTGCTACATTCACAAGCAATTATGCAGTTTAAGGGTGCATTCTCTTCACTTGAATATTGTTGAATGTCATTAAACATATTGGAATTATCTGAACTAACTTCCTATTGGAGAGTTTATTGTTATAGCTTTTTAGAACTTATGTAAACTAGTCTAAACTTATGTCAGCTTATTAAAACTTATTGCAACTTATTTTTCTGAAACTTCTTTTTTTAGGGTGAAGAGAACACATACTTAATAACAGCAATTCTTATGATCAAGCTGGGATGGTCAGCATCAACGTACTGACAAGTGAAACTGAGAGCGATTGTAGGATTGACAAAGCACGGGGTCATATTTACTTTCATGACGCTCAAAACGAAGCAGAAATCTAAGACATAAAGAGTCCTAGTAAAATTGTAACAGAACTTTTTGTCATTACTTCACTCAAACTGCTCTTAAACCTATTACAAATACAAATTCTTCCAGGAAGGTGGAAATATACCGCAAAAAATGAGAATATTTAGCACATACCTTTTCTCAGATTGTTGGGTTCTTTTTACGAGAACAGTGGACGCTGCACCGACGACTGCAGTTGCTATTGTCAGAGACAAAACTGTTTTCGGCAACGCAGAAGATATTCTTAAGATAAATTATTTCTAAACTCATCAATTCAATTTTTTTTAAATAAATTAATTAGCTCTCTTCATGAGCATGAACTAACCCATTAGAAATTCAAACTAATTCTTGGTTATACAACTCGATATTCAGAAAATTAGGAAATATTTATAGATAAAACAAAACAGTCATTCCTATGTAAAACTCAGTCTTTAACATGGCATGAAAAGTGAGGAAAACAAACAAAAGAGAAAACAAAAATGGAGTTCTGATAACTCCAAAGCTCCATACCAAGATTAATGTTGTCCTCAACTGAAAATAACACTAAATTCTGCCTCTGTATTCAGATTAATGCTGTCCTCAATTCAAATAACAGTAAATTCTATGTCTTTAATTTAGGTTTATGCCTTGAAAAATTATGCACTCGAAAACTTGACCAATTTAATCATTCACTTGTTCATAAACCTAAATTCCAAATCCAAGACACACTGATTCACCATTCATATACAAGAATTTCAAATTACACTTTATTATCTGTCATCTGAAATTCCCATTATTGGCATTATGTCTTTAGTCTGTGTCTCCTGGCTCTCCTCACTCTGCCGCCATCTCATACACCATTAAAAGACCTCATCCGGCATTAACAAATCTCAAAAGCTTCATGAAATTTCTTCTCCTCACAAACTAATAGAAGTAATCAGAATTATGTTTAAAACTTGCTATTACTTTTTCTCACAAATAAATGTTTGATATGCTCATAGAGATGTGTGATTAAATACAGAGACTTACATTGCCCAACACTTCATGAAATCAGTGTAACACTACACTAGCAGCAGAAAATGAAGTTTAATTACCAAATTTGATTAAATTACCGAAAATTGAACAAAGGGATAGAAAATTAACAATATTAACACTACACTAACCCACGAAAATCAAATTTTTTTATGTATTAGGAATAGAAAGGGATAGAAAATTAAGAATTACCTTCATTTGCCGGTAACAATGGCGATTATTGTTGTCGGTTTCTCCCAAAACGACTTGCTCGGTTGAATGAACTTGCGAATCCCACGAAGTTTGCTGGAATCAACCAAAGATGAGAGCCGGAGGTGAGAATCGGAGGTGAGAACCAGAGGTGGGAACCAAAGATGAGTGCCGGAGGTGAGAACCAGAGGTGAAGGCGGGAACGAAGGTAGAAACCGGAGTTGAGCGAGTGGTTATTCTTGGTTCAGTCGTGCTTGTTTAGGGAAATTGCAAAAGGGTTTAGCAAGGGTAATTTGGTTCCTAATTTCTAGCAAGTAAACCGTTATTTTGAATATAATTATTTTTACAGATTTTTTTATTATTAATAATAAATTGAAGCACCACGTTTCATAAAAAAATTTAAAAAAATAAACACACATAATAATTCTATGGCAAAGATAACACACTTAAGATAAGTGTTAACTGAATATTTTCAATACAAGGTAAGATAACAGTTCTTATGTCAACATGTTAAATTTAGACTTTACATAACAGTTGCTAAGATAAGAGTTAATTTAGTCGTGTTATCTTTGCCCTTTTTTGTAGTAGTGAACCAATGGAAAAACTGGTTAAAATTGAGAAATAATTATCAATACGATTTACCTCATATAAAATGGTCTCGATTAGTACCACAAAAATGGCGAAATAGAGTAACTGAACATTGTGAGGTTGAAAATAGCAATTTTTAAAAAAAACAAAAGCAATTCAGATCAAAAAGACAAATTAATTAGTTTTAAAAATACAAATAATTCTGAAAACCATTTATCGGTCTTGCTAGAGGAAAAAGATAATTTTTTTAAAAAACTATAGATATGATGTTTTATCATATTTATTTTTTTTAATTATGAAGATAATAAGGATGAATTCTCTTATGCTTGTAATTACAACATAATTAAAGACGAATTAATTGACATGTGGTGTAATATTCGTATCACTAAAAAATTAGGAATAAAGAATATTAAGGATATAGAGAAAAATACAGATATAAAATATTTGGATTTGAAAATGCTGCATTTTTTTCTTAGAAAAAAAGTCGACATTGAGGCCTGGGTCGATATCAGTACTAGCATGAATGAAAATACTAAAACCAAATATAAGAATTTTAAAATTCATGATCAAATTGAGAACTTTCCATCTATTTTGGTGCCTTTAGTAAGCCTAGTATTTTTGGCAATTGCAATAGCTTCTTTATTTCTTTATGTTCAAAAAATAAGATTGTTTAGATCTTCTTCTTTTTTAAGACTTAGACTTGAATCATAACAAAGATATCTATTTAGTGAGATGGTATGCCACACGATTTCTTCCAAACATAAATGAAAGAGCCCTTATGTATAAAGAAAAAAGGACTACAGAGGGGTCAATGTTATTATTTTGATCAAACTAAAAATGAAAATAGCAATATATTTAAATAAAAGTAAAAGTGAAAACATCCGACATCAAAATAGGACTAGTTGATGAGAGTTAAGACACCACAAGGAAAGTACAATTCATTTTGGGTATTCTTTCAACTCAAATTAAATGCAATCAGATCTAGTATGAATTGGCGATCGAAATGTATATGGCTAGAACTTATAACAGGATCTCGAAAAATAATTAATTTCTGCTAGTCCTTTATCTTTTTTTAGGTTCATTAGGATTCTTATTGGTTGGAATTTCCATCTATCTTGGTAGAAATTTAATATCTTTATTTCCCTCTTAGAAAATTCTTTTTTTTCCACAAGGAATCGTGATGTCTTTCTATGGGGACCCCGGGCCTCTTTATTAGATCATATTTATGGTGTGGAATTTTGTGGAATGTAGGTAGTGTTTATGACCGATTCGATAGAAAAGAAGTAATAGTCTGTATTTTTCATTGGGGATTCAGTCTATAAACGATATTCAGTATATTAGAATAGAACTTAAAGAGGATATTTATACTCGTCGTGTCCTTTATTTGGAAATCAGAGGCCAGGGAGTCATTCGTTTGACTCGTACTGATGAGAATTTGACTCCACGAGAAATTAAACAAAAACCTGCTGAATTGGCCTATTTCTTGCGTGTACCAATTGAAGTATTTTGAAAAATAAAGTGGCTCTACCTTGTATTCATCGAAAGGAAGGACTATATTTGCTTCGAATGGGATTAATTGCAATATCCATAAACACTCTTTTTTGATCATTTCTTCATTCAAATTCAAAGTGGACTTTTTGTCTATTTCTGTATTCTTTGAAGATTCAAGGACTAATTATTAAAGCACAAAAAAACAAGCAATAGATTCATGGATTCTATACATTGGAATAAAATTCATGTTTGAAAGAAATATTAGATCGCATAAAGTCGACGAACGCGACGGGTTCATTAACAATTTATAGATGAAAAAAAAATGGAAAAAAGAAAGCATTTATTTCTTTTCTACATCTTGTATCTATATTATTCTTACCCTGGTGGATCTCTCTATCATTTCAAAAAAGTCTGGAATCTTGGGTTACTAATTGGTGGAATACTAAACATTCTGAAACTTTTTTGAATGATATTCAAGAAAAAAGTCTTATAGAAAAATTCATCGAATTAGAGGAGCCCTGCTTGTTGGACGAAATGATAAAGGAATATCCAGAAACACATTTACAAAAACTTCGTATAGGAATTGATACGTGTCGTTTACCGTATAAAATTAAAAACCTAACTTAAACCTTCAAAAATGTTTATAACTAGTAAAAGGGTAAGAAAGGGTCGATCCCACGAGAAGATTATTATAATTCCTAAACTCAAATATTCAACTAAGTGACAAAAATATATATTATATACAAATTTACACTATTCACATATATACGATTAGGGGGGTTTCGGTTGTAACCAAATACTTAGACGAAGTAAAATTAAAACTACTACTAAACTAATAATTACAAGTGACGACACACAAACTCTATTAATTCCCGATTCGATCATAGAATGTTTAGACACAATTTAGCTTCTTAACCTTTATAATTGAGACCACTTTAATAGTTAACTTAGCACTTAGATTGGTGAATTATCGCCGCGATCAATTCTTGTCTTACTCACTAAAAATCTAGAATCTTGCTAAGACAAATCCAACCCTAATAAACTTGTTTTATTAGCACAATTCATACACTTAAGAATATTAGGATGAGTCGCTCACTCTTATTAATCTCAAGTCGTCCTCCCTATCCAACTATTAAACGCCGCGCCTAATAGTCATATAGCATAATTTGAGTATCTAAACAACTAATTGCGTCCAATTACAAGTAAAGATATCAAATTTCATAACCGACCAACAATAGTATGAATTGTATAAATACTAAATTAAATAATTAAATTCAATTAACTCAGCGTTAACCAATTAGACTCAAATAATAGAAATATAAGAAACTAAAAATATGAATAAATTCAGATAAAATCCAGTTCAATCACAAGTACAACTAATTGAAAATAGAAGAGAGAAAACTCATGACTGTAGACCCGAATTGATGTAGCCGCTACCCTCAATTTGCCTCCGAATGCAATAATTCTTCAATTCCTATCAACTTGTCGATCTTGGACGAACCCGATTATTTTCTTCACTCTCACGAACTCTCTTGTATGTGTGTGTGTTTTTTCTTTCCAAAAGATGGTGAATTTATATCTAGTTGTGTAGAAGATAGAATCAAAAAGATAAAAGTTCATAACTGAAAATCTCCTAACAATCTGTATCGTGAGAATTTTGAGAGATAAAATCATATCTCCTCCTTGTTTCTTGCGTGGAATTCGGAAGGTAGAAGCTGACTTTCCTTTTCTTTTTGTTTGCTGAGTATACAGGTAAGAAGGAGGAATTAAAAGATATGGTTGCCTCCCTTTGTTGTTTCCTTCACTTGACAAAGCCCACGTGAGCTTGGGCTCACTTTTATTATTTTTTTTTTCTTCTTTTCCTTGCTTCTCTTCTTTCTTTTAGTCTTGTTGTCTTCCTTTAGCAAAGTGACTTGTAAAATACCTATAATAAAATAACACACTATTTAAGCTAATTATACAATAAAATATAATATGGACATAAATACGTCACTTATTAATAAAAGTCAATAAATATTATAAAATAACACATAGAAGACAACTATAAGACTAATTTTAGGGGACAAAAATATAGGAATATATGCACTTATCAGGAATCCACAATGAAACGATTCAATTGATCCAGATGCATAATGAGGGTTGTATCCATATTATTTTGCACTTCTCGACAAATTTAATCTGTTTCCTTATTCTAAGCGGTTATTCTATTCTGGCAAATAAAAAACTTATTCTTCTCAACTCTTGGGTTGAGGAATTCCTATATAACTTAAGTGACACAATAAAAGCTTTTTCTATTCTTTTATTAACTGATTTAGGTATCGGATTTTACTCGCTCCATGGTTGGGAACTAATGATTGGCTCTATCTATAAAGATTTTGGATAAGCCCATAACGATCAAATTATATCTAGTCTTGTTTCCACTTTTCCAGTCATTCTAGATACAATCTTGAAATATTGGATTTTCCGTTATTTAAATCGTGTATCCCCATTACTTGTAGTGATTTATCATTCAATGAATGAATGAAAAGAATAAAAAAGGCTATACAAATCTAAATCCAATTCGAATTAAGAATTCGAATGTTTGTTACGTTGTACATAACCAAAGCATTCAAAATTATACTTCCTGTTTATATTTCTACCCATCTAAGGCGGGGAGTTCCTCCCATATTCAGTAATATTATTTCATAAAATTCAGTTTCGCCTAAAGTAAATAGCAGAATCGAGGATAGGGAACTATACTAGCAACCCACCCAATTTATTGTCGAAATTCTCGGAATCAATGATTTGACCATGCAAACTATAATAAATACCTTTTCTTCGATAAAAAGAATAGATTACTCGATCAATTTCCATATCGCTCGTGATATATATAATAACTCGGTCATCCATTTCAAATGCATATCCCATTTTCGCACAACAAGGTTATGAAAATCCACGAGAAGCGACTGGACGTATTGTATGTGCCAATTGCCATTTAGCTAATAAGCATGTGGATGTTGAGGTTCCACAAACGGTGCTTCCAGATACTGTATTTAAAGCAGTTGTTCGAATTCTCTATGATATGCAATTAAAACAAGTTCTTGCTAACGGCTAAAAAGGGTGTTTGAATGTGGGGGTTGTTCTTATTTTACCTGATGGGTTTGAATTAGCCCCACCCGATCGTATTTCTCCAGAGATGAAAGAAAAGATAGGCGATCTTTATTTTCAGAGCTACCACCCCAATAAAAAAAACTATTCTTGTTATATTTCCTGTTCCTGGGAAAAAATATAGTGAAATTACCTTTCCTATTCTTTCGTCGGACCCTACTACTAAAAACGATGTTCACTTCCTAAAATATCGATAAATGTAGGGGGTAACAGAGGAAGGGGTCAGATTTATCCTGACGGAAGCAAGAGTAATAATACAGTTTATAATGCCACAACAGCATGTATAGTAAAAAAAATTGTACGAAAAGAAAAGGGCTACACGAAATAAACATAGCGGATGCCTCGGATGGACGTGAAATGGTTGATATTATCCTTCCTGTACTGGAGCTTCTTGTTTCAGAGGGTGAATCCATCAAACTTGATCAACCATTAATGAGTAATCCTAATGTGGGTGGATTTGGTCAGAGAGACGCGGAAATAGTATTTCAAGACCCACTGTGCGTACAAGATCTTTTGTGTTTTTTTTTTTGCATCTGTTATTTTGGCACAAATATTTTTGGTTTTAAAAAGAAACAGTTCGAGAAGGTTCAATTGTCTGAAATGAATTTCTAGATTCGTGTATTTATCAACATCAAGCTTGTAACAAGAACAAAATTCTTGTTGGCAATTCTTTGACAATTTTTGATGATCAATAAATAAATTATGAGAAGGGTGTTTTTGTTTGTTTTGACTTTTCTTATACATCTACGAGAAGCTTGGAATTACTTGTACTAGATTATTAGTTATAATATATATTGGATTGCGAAAAAAGACTATTTGACTTTTTCCAATTGAAATTAGAATGATGTCACGATCTATCATATGATAGATTGGATATTTCAATGTCATATAGTGTATCAAAAGTTTTTTAGTCGAGAATTCAATTTGACTAGATACTAGACTAAGCGGGGAATATAACTAAAATAAAAATGAATGGAACAAATGATTCTAGGGGGGATTCTTTGCCTTCTTGGTCTTCGACACACAACAAGGAATTTTACACATACTTGTCGTGTGTCGAAATAGTAATGAGTCTTGGTTCCCTTCGTCAAGACTTAGTCGAAACTTTTATTTTTTTACTTTTAGATTGATTTTTTTTTTATTATTACACATTTTAGTAGTGAACACTGAAAAAAAAAAGAGAGGGCATTCAGTAAATCAAGTGCTTTCTTTTAACTTAACAATTTAGGAAGGACCCTTTTTCATTTATACGAAAAAAGTCTGATAATTCAAAAAAGAATTGAATGGGACCTCCCCCTTCTTTGTTTGTCTAATTCGAGGGGGAAGGAAGGTCCCGTTGAGTTCTTATACTTTCATATCTATCCCTCGATTCATCCAATTACTACAGCGATGAGCCTAATCCAGAATATGAACCATAAAAGAAAATTCCGATTAAACCAATCACAAGAATGCCAGCTACAGAACTTATTATCCAAAGAGGAATCCTTCTAGTAGTATCGTCCATTTAACCCACTTCCCTCCATATTTCGTCAAGTGGTCGTGCTAGAGACATAAACAATAATGGATAATTATGAAATGCGGTCCTTCCAAATGGGATAAGAGAATTCCTACTCTATTCTATATATTTATTTTGTTCTTCTTATTTAATTGAAAAAATAGTTAGAAAATAAAACAGCATGTACAAAAATGAGTAATAGCCCCCAATAAAGACTAGTACGATTCAATTCAATAATTTGTTCTTTCGGGTTTGATTGTGTCGTAGCTCTATAATTCAGATCTGGTTTTGTTTATTGTTGGATGAACTACATTGCGGATATTGACCCAAAAAATAAATGGTAGATACATCCAGTCCGTGAACAGCCAACCATCGCACTGTAAAAATCAGATAGGTTTGATCTATGGTCATTGGGCCTCCTAAAAGGATCTACTAAATTCATCAAGTTGTTCCAAAGAGTCAAAACGGCCAGTTATTAATGGAATTCCTTGTCGGCTCTCTGTGAAATATTCGTTTGGCCGAGGGCTTCCAAACACGTCGTAAGCTAAACCCGTGCTGACGAATAACCAACCCGCAATGAATAGGGGCTTCCAAACTCGTTGTAATGCTATGAATAACCCAATATCGAATACTAGTAATAATATCAACAAAAGAACATTCTCCGGTGTTTTCAGAAATGCTGAGCTCCACATATTCTTGTACAATTCAAGGCAAATCCGTAAAACATGAAATTAGTAAATTTCCGTTTACGTAAAAACTCAAAATCCTCGTAGGATTACCTATATAGTACCAAAGGTTTCTTTAGAGTATACCGAATCAGTATAGCTATCCTTCTTCTGACACAGCAAGGCAATTTCAATTAATATTGAAATAAAGTACTAGAGAATTTCTTTTTTTTATTTATATAGAAAATTTTTAAAATACAAATAATATACAAGTTCTCTCTATGATTGTATTGAATTCATAATCGAAACTGACGATTGAGGAAAGGGGGAATCTGACAAGTTTGTTTCTATCTAATAATTCGTGAAAAATTCCGGAAGAATATGAGAATATTCTTCCAATTCAACTCGACAGGTAGACGAGAAATCTAAAAAGTGCTTTTTCGGGGTTCTAAATATAGAAGAGGTTTGGGGGAATCCCTTACTTTATATTTTAAGGAATTGGTTAATCGTCAAAAAAAATATATATATATATATTTATTGATTTCAATTAATATATTTTTGTAATGCATCCATTGGTGGATCAGATCCAAGGGTGTTGATTGACCTAACTGCAAGGATGCGGCTTTATATTATATAAATTAATAATAGTAATATGAAATATAGAACCTATAAAGGAAAAGATAAGAGCAATTACTAGTCTTAGAATCGAGTTAAACAAAATAAAATTTTTTTTTGAATAATGATATTCTTTCTCTTTTCATTCAAAATATTATTTATATGGATGAACCCGATTGCTAAGTCTAATAAGTTCAATTGAAAAGAAAAAGTCCTATGTTCTAAAAGAACTTTTTGTTCTAAAAGAAAAGAGTTTTTTAAAAAACAAAAGGATCAAAATCTATTTTTTTTTTCCAATTTATTCTATAGTGATTCAAATAAATAAGATTTCATTTTTGAATAAAGTTCGATGGAATAGCTATTATTATTCGATTAGTTTACTCAAAGGTTTTGCGAAAAATAGGTTGATTCAAAATCACGATATGCGTAGATGTCACAAATGATGGTTCTTTTTTTTTTTTTCCTACCGCTCTTACTTTCTCTTTGTTTTCACATATATAATATAATAGTTAATGAATCAAAAACTTTAAATTGAACTTATTCTTTGAATTGATATTTTTGCTTATTCGCTTTCCAAATGGAAATTTAGGTAATTGCTTTAGAAACATATGTATAAAAATAACATATTTTATTTATCTCCTTCATGCCTACTCTATGTAGTTTTTTCGGTTTTTTACTAGCGGCTTTAAATATAACCTCTGCTCTATTTATAGGTCTAAACAAGATACGACTTATTTAAAAATATTAAATGACCAACTCAAGAAATATTCGGGGGATTCCGTCTATTTTATAATTATTTACTGCGGCAATTGATATTTTTTGGTTATTGAGATTCATGGACCATTCCCATTAATATTTAGGGATAGATATTACCTTTCTTTTTTTTTTTTCAAACGAATTGAAATGATTGAAGTTTTTCTATTTGGAATCGTCTTAGGTCTAATTCCTATTACTTTGGCTGGATTATTTGTAACTGCATATTTACAATACAAACGTGGTGACCAGTTAGATTTTTGATTAATTAACAACTCTTTTTTTTATTGACCTCCCTGTTTCTCTAATCCGCATGAGGTCAATTTTAGATTAGATTACTATTCATTTATTTCCGTCTAATTCGATAATTCTATTTGTCCTAACAAGAATGAAATCACGCTCTGTACGATTTGAACCTACGACATCGGGTTTTGGAGACCCACGTTCTACCCAATTGAATTAAGAGTGCTTTCTTATCACACTAAATAAGACTAGAAATAAAGGTTTTTTTTATAACTCAAAACTCTATCTACATCCTGCATGCATACACTATCTATCGTATAGAATATCATAAAAAAAATGAGAGATTACATATGTCTAATTTTAATCAAAATTTCCATTAATTCCTCCTTCTCAAATTAAAAGTAATTAGGTAGGGATGACACTATTTGAACCCGTAACATTTTGTACCAAAAACAAACGCGCTACCAAGCTGTGCTACATCCCTTTCAATTCAATTGTTTTTACAGTATAATTGTAAAGAATCCTTGTCTTGTTTTCCACATCCTTATTTCCTATAAAAATACATAATTTAATTTGCCTTGCCATTTCCTCGATCTCGTATCATATAAGGTATAATAGAAAGAATTTGTATAACCTCTGCTCAGTTCAGCAGGAAGGGGCATGCTATTCTTTTTGTTAAAAAAAGATCTTATCGACTATATTATAGTCGATTTTAATTTGACTTAGCTTAAGAATTTTGTGTTAAAACACAAGTAGTCTTTAATTATTATATATACATCGGATCATAAATTAGATATGTATTACTTTTCTTTTAAAAATTAAAAAGGAGGATTTTCAATACGAGGTCTCAAAACATATCTTTTCGTGGCACCGATACTAAGTACTTTATGTTTTGGGTCTTTAGCTGGTCTATTAATAGAAATCAATCGGTTTTTCCCAGATGCATTGACATTCCCGTTTTTTTTTTTATTCTAGTTATTGATACAGGAAGGGGTTGAGGAAGATTAGAGATAAAATCAACTATCTGTGACTAACCCCTCCCTTCTTTTTTTTTAGAAAAAAATCGGGAGGGGTTAGTAAAGAAGAAAAGTGGATTCAACCTCATGAAAACTTAGGTTCAGGCTGGAATGGAAATGAAAAAAAAATGCGAGTCTAGGGTAAGAGTATTATACACGATACTTAAATGAAATACTGTGATTAGAAATCTAATTAGAAACCTTTTGAATTTGATTACGTAGTATTTCTTTACTTAATATATTATTATTACTCTATTGATTTCAACAAAATTTTTTGAATTGTATTTCTATTTTTGCAACTTTTCTATTTTTTTCTTCAAGAAAAATAGAAAAGTTGCTTGAATCAAATATCCAAAGGAGGTTCATGGCTAAGGGTAAAGATGTCCGAGTAAAAAGTATTTTGGAATGTACTAGTTCAGTTCGAAAGAGTGTTAATAAGAGATCACGGGGCGTTTCCAGATATATTACTCAAAAGAATCGCCACAATACGCCTAGTCGATTGGAATTGCGAAAATTTTGTCCCTATTGTTACAAACATACAATTCATGGAGAGATAAAGAAATAGATCGACCCGAACGTCTCTCGATTAGCCTTTCAAGTAAGGGGACAAAACAAATTTCATTATATCTTATTTAATACTCTTTTTAATACAAAATGAATTTCTATATTAAATTCATATTATTAAATATAATAAATAAATACATATAAACAAATAAAATCCATTTTTCCTGGACCTAAAAAAATTAGAATTGAGAAATCGGATTTTCGTTAGAAGGAATAAACTAAAAAAACTATGGATAAATCCTAGCGACGCTTTATTACATCCAAGCGATCTTTTCGTCGACGTTTGCCCCCGATTCAATCCAGGGATCGAATTACTATTGCTATAAAACAAGCTCGTATTTTCTTTTTGTTACCTTTTCTTAATAATGAGAAAGAATTTGAAAGAACCGAGTCGATTTCTAGAACGCCGAGTTTTATAACCTAAAATAAATAAAATAATAGACCTATTCTTTATTTAGTTAACAATTGAATTGAATCTAAATTTGATTGTCACGTCATAAGATACTATAAAAATTGGGATTTTTTTTGAATGGATGTGTTGAATTTTTATTTATTTATCGTATTGTATCAAACAACTTAATACTTTATACTCCTGGAGAATAAACTCCGGGAAACATGATTTAAATCATTTCGAGATATTTGTTGCAATCTTATTTTTTTATGATCTCGTTGTAGATCATATAAATACAATTCAGATTTAATATAGCGATTTGTGCAAGTATTTTAAGATTAAGAAGCAACTGACTCTTGTACAAATCATGTAGAAATTTTGCTATATTTATAGTATACCCCCTTTTCGCGAATTATTACGTTTATCAGAGTGATCCACAAACGACGAAAATCTCTCTTTTGCCTATCTCTATCCTAATGAGCCGAAACCATACTTTGCTATTGTTACGGAAGCACTGCCTGCAGCACATCAAGCCATACTTGCGGATGAATGTGTGACAATTTCCACATACGTGGCTAAAATACATAAAATCAAGTGTAAATACTCAATTCAACTTTGTAAAAGATCATAAATTCAGGAGAAAAACAAGAAAAAAAATAATTTAGTAACAAAGAGAGAGCTAGACAGTATTACTAATCGCGAGAACTAGGACCATAGTTCTTAGGGTGAGACTTCTAGATGTTTGAGTGCCCCAAATTTATTTTGCTACTACTGCTACTTCTCAATTTGATAAAAGTGCCACGCTACTTCTAGCAAAACACTAGCAACATTAACAGGGAAGTTGAGGGATGTATAGATATATCCCAATTCTTTCGAAACATTATGTCATCGGAATTGTGTCCTAAAATTAGAATGGACATTGTTATAACAAGATTGTTTATGGGAATATGATATACTACTTCTAAGATAAAACCTCTACAACATACCGTACCTAAAAAATGAAGATTATGTTCACTATATAACCTTCTCGATTCTACCAGGTTATAATTTAGAACCAAAATACTCCCTTTTAAACATCATATAGAATATGAAAATCTAATTAATTCACCATACCAACCTAGTAATTACCATTGTAAGAATACTAACATCAATAACAATAGCAACAAACAACAGTTACAGGAAAAGCACATACATTAACAACACTAATACACTATAAACCCCAAATTTGTAGGTTATGCACAGGCTCTATCGCAAAGGTCATCACTTACATTATAGGCCTACCCATTAGTTGCCATCTTGACCATTGAAAGAAATTAAACAAAAACATAAATTGATTAAAGTGACAACATGTTATTGAATCCAGTTGCGCTGCTACAAATTAAACTAAAGCATAGTGCAAATTCACAAAAATTAAAGCTTAAAAGATAGATTGTATTGATAGATTAAAGCCACTAAAAATTAACCTTAACTTTTAGTAGATTACACAAAATTCCATATGCCACATTAGCAATTCTATTATCTAACTCTACTGCAACGTCGAATCAGCTCCTATACCACATTAACAGACCCCCAAAATGCCAAAATATCTCAATTACAGTCAAAACCTTAATTCTTTAGTAATACCTTAAACTACACATACCCAAAGTTCCCAAAAAAACCAAATTAAACCTGAAAAAACCCTAATTCAAAATATTATAAGTTTTGCTATAGACAAAATTAAGAAAAGGGAGAGTGGTATACCTTCGAAACAGCGACAGTCAACATCATCGGGAGGGCAACGACAACAATGAGGGAACATAAGGACATGCTGAAAAAACATACAAAGGAAAATAAATTGAACATTTTTTAACTCAATTAAAGCTGAAATTTACGAAGAGAATTGGGCAAAAAGAAGACCAATCGTAGTTACAAAAGAGTTGATGTTAGTCGTGAGTTGCGAGTGGAGGGTTTGGGTTTATGTTAGAGAGTTACAGAGGGAGAGAGGGGGTTGGGGCAGCAAGAGAGATAAAGATGCGTAGGTGCATTAGATTTTGTTTTAAGTATTTTTGTTATTCAAAAGCCTTTGATATTAAAATTTTAAAAGCGCGCCTACACTTTCGTATTGCAATTCCTCGTAAAATTTGTAACACTTTTATGTAGGGATGTCAGTTCAGTTAACCAGTGCAGTTATGGTTGAACTCAAATAGTTTAGTTCAATTCAGTTTATACTACAATTCAGTTCAGTTCAGTTTAGTTCTAGTCTGTAAATAGTCCAGTTCAATTCAATTTAACTAAGTCCAGTTCAGTTATAGTTTCTTTCAGGTTTCCACCAATCAGTTTAATAACAAAATGGTTCTGATCCTTGTCGTTTAGCATCGAGAACATTTAACTTTGGTTTTAAGCCGGTTAATATCGATTTTGGATGAAAAACACATCAACTTTGGTATTAAATCAAATCGGGTTAGAACCGATCATTAATTTATCCATTATAGAGACTATGGAAGGTAGATTATTGCATCGGTTTGGTTGCGATTGGTCTTCATGTTCGATTCGAACAAATCAGATATATAAGTGGATCAGGTTTGAATTAGTTGGAGCTCCGCCTGCTTAACGCATTATGCACTACTCAAAATTTATTCATCCGTCATATGTGGGGTGACATTTATCCGCTCCAAATTTAAGTTTAAAAGAACGCGACTTTAATCAATGGTAGCTACTAAGTCCATTTAATTAATTTCATTTATTTGATTCGAGCTTTCGAAGCAAAGTTTGATACCAACTTACACCAATGATCTATGTAAATATGTAATTCATCAAGCCTATTCAAATTGGTCAAAAAACCTGAAGTAACAATGACACTTAGGTTCATCTAATTGAATCGAGATTAACAATGACACTTAGGTTCATCTAATTGAATCGATACTAATAATGACACTTAGATTACATTAATGTATACATTCAAGTCAATACAACGACACTTAGGTTCATCTAACTGAATCAATACTAACAATGAAGTTTGTCTAAGTTAACGAATTGATAGTAACACTTATGTTCACCTAAGTTAGTTGAGACTAACACTTAAGTCATGAATTGATTATTAGTACTAACTCTTATCCAGAACATCTTTTTGAAAATTTTGAATCGAAAAAAAGCTTTATTATATTATAAAAGTATATATCAATGTTATTCTACAATTTACCAGTTTCAATCGTAGCTGTTTAACGCTTCATTTCAGTTTCGGTTTGGTTAATATCAATTTCAGGTGTAAGAACACATGTTCGGACTTTTGTTATGAAAGTTACTTTCCAATTTTCCATACTCAATGCTAAGTTCATAAACACCGTTATGGTACTTTATGTTTCTATTGACATTATCATTGTATCAATGTTTTTCTACCATGATAATAAAATTCATATAAACTAATCGTTATTAAGATTTATTCATTTAAAACTAAAAAGATAGTAATCAGATATTCAAATTGAAACAAGTTATTATATACTATGTATATGATTACACCATATCATCAATGTATCATTGAAAGTCAATACTCATTATCATAACACCTAAGTCAATCTAACTTAATTGATCCTGGCTTATATTTAATTCATGCTAAATTTTTAAAACTGTAAAAGCTAATACTAAATTAGATCGATGTAACTAGTTAAGCTTATTCAAGATGAGTTTGGTTCATTTGAGTTGATTTTCTTTAAGTTGTATTTAATCCAAACTCCAATTTATACAAAAAAATGGAAACAAATTGCTATAAGATTACATCAATGTGCATGTAAATTTTTTTTTTCGTTACATGTAATATATTAATGCATTACTTACATAACTAAACTTTATAAATATTTAAGAAATATGTAATTAAATATATAATTAATATGAGGATAAAAGTAATTAAGGAAATAATGGTAATATGTTATAAACAAGTTTTTTAATTTAGTTATTTTACAGAAAGTAAAATTAATTGATTCATCTAATCTAATGAAAAACATATACTCCCTTCGTATTTTATTGTTCTGTGCACTTTTCCCATTTGGACGTTTCCTACTGTTTTGTGCATTTGACTGTATTCCATTTTGGTACACTCTCTCCTACTTTTTAACCTCACTTCCCTTACGTACCCCATTTTCCCTTACTTTTCCCCTTTTTACACACTCTCTGTCCTACTTTTTGACCCCACTCACATTATTATATATTACTCCTAGTTTCTCCCCCAAACAGTAAATGTACATAACAATAAAATATGAAGGGAGTAACAACTATATAAATTAATCATATAATATTATGCAGGGTGAATCTAGACCATTAGATGAGAAAAGATTTACTCAAGGAAAGCACACAGATCAGCGATGAATGCTGTTGGATCATCATAGATGCAAAATCAACGGCTCAGGATCCATTTGTAAAGGAACACATGGATCACTCTTTTCGATCGTTC
>NC_079208.1:22157916-22274559 GCF_026745355.1 Beta vulgaris subsp. vulgaris
TTTCTTTACCCCATAAGATATTGAATAAAAAGAACTACTGTTTTTTTCCACTATATTTTTTAAAAAAATGATTGAAATGTCCCTAAAACGTAAGTAAATAGATTCGAAACATATAAATATTGCGAAAATTGGTGAATACACCCAACTATCATTAATAATTTCATTTTTGGACCAAAAACAAGCAAGAGTCGGAATACCACAAAGGAAAAAGTGTACCTATTTAAAAAATTGCTTTTGTGATTGGCACATGTTTTGTTAACCCCCCTCCCATAAGAACCATATTTTGACTTTTATCCGGAGAATATCCAACAATAGTTTTCATTGAATGAATAAGGGATCAGGATCCTAAAAAAATAATGCTTTTGAATAAGCATGAGTAATCAAATGAAATAAAGCAGCTCGATAAGAACCCATACTTAGAGCTAACATCATATAACCCACATGAGATATTGTAGAATAAGCTAAACTTTTCTTAACGTTATTTTGAGCAAGAGCTAAGGTCGTTCCTAACAGTACTGTTATTATACCTATAAAAGATATTACATACATTACGTAAGGTATAATTATGAAAAGAGGAAGTAGTCGAGCACCTATAAAAATACCCGCTGCTACCATGGTAGCAGCATGTATGAGAGCTGAAATAGGAGTAGGACCCTCCATAACATCGGGTAACCATACATGAAGGGGAAATTTGGCAGATTTAGCAATGCACCAGCAAATAACAATAAAGCACATAAAATACAAAATAAGGAATTGACTTCATTATCATTAATTAAAAATTATTGAATATTTCAAACAAATCCTGAAACTCAAAACTACTTGTTATACAATAAAGACCTAAAATTCCTAATAATAAGCCAAAATCTCCTACACGATTAGTCACAAATGCTTTTTGACAAGCATTTGCGGCAATATGTCGTGTGAACCAAAAACCTATTAATAGATATGAACACATTCCAACTAATTCCCAAAAAATATAAATTTGTATCAAATTCGAACTATTAACTAATCCCAACATAGAAGTATTGAAAAAAACTCATATATGCGAAAAATCTCAAATATCCTCGATCATGGGACATATAATTATCACTATAAATAAGAACCAGAATTACAACAGTAGTGATTAACATTGACATAATAGAAGTAAGTGGATGGAGTACGTAGCCAAATTCTAAAGAAAAATCATTATTAATGGACCAAGACCATGCATATTGAGAAATGGAATTACTATTTATTTGCTGAATAGACAGTCTCATCGAAAAAACCATAACTATACTTAACAACGAAATATTCGAAAAAGCCAATATACACGGAAGATTTTTTTTTGCCATCGGAAAAAATAAAAGGCCAGCTCCTATTAACAAAGGAACTGGAAGTGGAAGGAAAGGTATGATCAATGCATATTGGTGTATATGTTCCATAATAGAATAGAAAATTTTTATATTAACTAATTGTTTTATTTATGATTCGTAGGCTCGTGCCCTCTTTTGATAGAAGTCAATAAAAAAAATCAAGATATATAATAACTTAAATAGCATTTTTTTTTCATTTTATATTTTCTATTCTATATCAAATATTCATATTGACATTGAGCATTTTTTTTTTTGATATATTCAAATCACGAAGGTATAATTGGTGAAATAACCAATTTATTAGTAAAAGTTAGTACTTAATTATTAAATAAATAAAAAATATTGAAGCCTATGAAGTAGGAAGATAAAAAAATTCCACTTTCATTTCCATTTAAATCAAATACATATTTAAGAATAAAGGATAACGATTCGACTAAAAACGACTATGAATCAATAAAATTTACTAAAGATCTAATAAAGTCAATAATGATAAATTATTTTAAGTATTTTAGTTAGTTTATTCTATAGTTTATTCAAAATCATTTAATTGTCTTTCATTCCAAACAAAATTCGATTTTTTACATAAAAGAATAACTGTTACTTTTACTTTACTTTCTAGTTTCTATAACATAGAATAAAAATTTTCATAAATCATGGATCTTTTAAAGAAATTTTTTTATTCGGATCATTTCAATATGAAAATAAAAAACTCGATGTCTTTTCAAAATATAATTACAGTTTTTCAATAATTTGAATTAGTCTTAATCAATTTCGTACAAATCTTTTTTTATTTTATGGATATTCTATGAAGTAGAATATTTTATTTCTCCTAATCAAATATTTTTGATTATTTTAAGAGGAATATAGAAAATCGATTTCTAGTTTATAATTATGTTATACTTTTCTATTTTCAAAAATTGAAAGGTATCGCCTAAAATCTAAATACATAGATAATGAATAGAAAAAAAAGATTCATTTGAACAACAAATGTCTTTCACATCCAATTATAACAATGAATACTCAGTTCAATTTTAAATGGCAGTTCCGAAAAAACGTACTTCAATTTACAAATAGCGTATTCGTAAAAATATTTGGAAAAAAAAGGGGTATTGGGAGATGTTAAAAGCCTTTCCGTTATCAAAATCCCTTTCTACCGGGAATTCAAAAAGTTTTTTTAATAGGTAATCAAATCTTAGAATAATTGAAATCGACCTGACTAAAAAAAATGGTATAACAAAGTCTAAATACTTTGCATTTAGAATAAAAATATCTAAAATAAACGACTTAAATTGCGTTGTATTTACTAATTAATGTTTTGACCTATATAAAATTGTAACTTTTTTTTATGTTATGTCGAATAAGACCTCTTATGCCGACCCTAACATAGTCCTTTTTGTTTTTGTTTGAAAAACTATATATAGAGAATATTTCATCACCTTTCTTTTTTAGTCTATTTTGTCATTTATACGAATGAGATTTTTTCCCCATCAACCTCTTTGTGTTGCCACAATACAATAAATTTATTTTTCCACCTATATAGTATAATTTATAAAAAGGCAAATAGAAAATGCTTCAATTTTACCTTCTGGAACTATTGTTTCTTGGAATTTCTATATTATATATTCGTCCATTTGAAATCAATCAAAAAAGCACATTACTTTTGAGATACGTTTCAATAGAAATCCAAACTTTTTTATATGACATATTCGGTTCAATACTTAACAGGAAAATTTTTACCAATTTACTTGTTTTGGATAAAAAACAACCTATTTAAAAAAAAAAAAAGGCTCGTCGACGCCATGTTGAAATTGTGATAAAAATAGTCTATTTTTTATAATCTATGTATTTCTTATTTGCTATTTTTGCAAATTGAGGTCTATTCTGGAATGAAAGACGGAATCGTCTAGCTATAAAGGGTCCAAACATGAACTACATGAAAGTCCATTGACAAATTAAAGCAGTACTATAAAAATGAAATTGACTAAAAATAACAAAAACCAACTAAGTAATATATAATTATTATGACTATGAAACATTTCAATTAATGAAGAAAAAGGGATTTGCAAATCAGAACATAATTGGTTCAAAAAAGCAAATATTGTATTTAAATAATCTCGACAATTATTGTATAAAAACGAGTTATTATGATTTCAAACAAGCAGATATGGTGAAATTGGTAGACACGCTGCTCTTAGGAAGCAATGCGAGAGCATCACGGTTCGAGTTCGAGTGGCGGCATGACATCTTAAAATTCTTAAAAAAATCAATACCAATAGTCCTATAACCTATAATTCATCAATCCGTAATATTAGTACCTGCTCTCCAATCCCATTTCTTAATGATGCATGTTAGTACGATGGTGCTGAGTTATGCGGATCATTATTGTCAGTAACACTTCTAATCATAACATTTTAAAAAGATACAATAAGAATTTTTGATAAACAAAAACCTTTTTTAAATGATTCATTTTTCTTCGGTGAGGTTCAATACGTGAATCAAAAAAGCAATATTATACAAAATGCTTTTCCCTCTTTTGGTAGAAATTATTACAGTTCCCAATTGATTGAACAACTGGATCATTGGAGTTATCGTGTTATTAGTCTAGGATTTATATTTTTAACCATAGGTATTCTTTTAGGGGCAGTATAGGCCAATGAGGCATGTGGATCGTATTGGAATAGGGACCCAAAAGAAACGGGCATTTATTATTTGGACCATATTTGCAATTTATTTACATATTCAAACAAATAAAAATTTGCGAGGTGCAAATTCTACAATTGTTGCTTTTATAGGCTTCCTTATAATTTGGATATGTTGTTTTGGGTCAATCTATTAGGAATAAGACTACATAGTTATGGTTCATTTACATTAACACTTAATTAAATGGAAAATGAGACTTTAGGAATACGAATATAGTATAAGGTAGAAGTAAGTTTTTTTATAAACAGGCGAGAACCATTTAAATCATGGTTTAAATGGTTCTCACAAACATAAAAATTGTCTGATTATATTTCCGATTTTGTCTTTTTTTTTTTTTACGTTACATAAAGAAAGCTGCTTTTTTTATTTCATTTAATGAAATGAAAAGAAATGTATCTATAAAAAAATTGTATAAAATAGCTTCTACTTTCTCAACTGATAGTGAGAGAACGAAATTCGGGTACATGCCAACACCTATTACTGGTAGAAAGATAGAAGTCGAAATAAACAACTTTTGCTACCTAGAATCAATAAAGAAAAGTTTGTAATGTTAAATAATTTATATCCACAAAACATTTGACGTAACATAGATAATGAATAAATAGGAGTTAAAATCATTCCAATCGCCATTCCAAATGTAATTAGTATTTTAGGTATTAAAAGATATTTTTAGCTGGTAATTATTCCAAAAAATACAAATAATTCTGCAATAAAACCACTCATGCCTTGTAATGCAAGGGATGCCATAGAAAACTACTAAGAGTGTGAATATTTTTGGCATTGGAATCGTATTCCGCCCATTTCGTCGAGATAAACAAGACGTATTCTATCGTAACTAGTTCCCCAAGAAAAAAAGTGCAGCACTAATAAATCCATGAGAAATCATTTGTAAAATGGCCCCATTAAGTCCCGTATCGATTATAGAACTAATTCCTATAATTATGTAACCCATGTGAGATACAGAGGAATAAGCTATTGGTTTTTTTAAATTACGTTGTTAGGAAGATGTTGAAGCTGCATAGATTATTTGGATTGTGCCTATTATCATCAACCAAGGAGAAAATATAGAATGAGCATGAGGTAATAATTCTATGTTGATCCGAACCAATCCATATGCTACCACTTTTAATAAGATTCCAGCTACAAGCATACAAGGACTATAAC
Organism: Beta vulgaris subsp. vulgaris; assembly: GCF_026745355.1. Classification (NCBI taxonomy): domain Eukaryota; kingdom Viridiplantae; phylum Streptophyta; class Magnoliopsida; order Caryophyllales; family Amaranthaceae; genus Beta; species Beta vulgaris. The sequence continues at coordinate 22,163,133 of NC_079208.1, forward strand.
ATGCTTATCCATGGGTATCTTGTAACCATGTATGTAAAGGTATAATCGGTAATTTGACAACAAAAGCAATATAAAATCCAATATCGAATATTATTTCTAATGCCACAGAATACGATTGATTAATTAATGTTTCCAAATTTAATGTTCGTTCGTTGGAACCATATAAACCAACACCCAGAACTCCCATTAATAGAAAAATGGAACCCTCTATAGTATACAAAATAAATTTAATAGCGGAGTAGAGACGTTTCTTTCCCCCCCACATGGATAAAAGTAGGTAAACAAGAATTAATTATAATTCCCACATTATGAAAAAAAGTAAAAGGTCTCAGGATGAAAATAATCCTATTTGGCCACTATACATCGCTAACATTAAGAAATGGAACAATCGAGAATCTCGAGTAACTGGCCAAGCTGCTAAAGTAGCTAAAGTGGTGCTGAATCCCATAAGTAAAATAGGTCCTATCGAAAGCCCATCGATTCCTAATCTCCAATGGAAATAAAAAAAGTTGATCCATTTATAATCTTCTGCCAGTTGGATTAATGGATCGTCGGTTGGAGATAATAACAAAATGCATAGGTCGTTAGAAGAATCTCTAAAATAGAAATACAAATGGTATACCATTTAATAACCTTATTTCCTCTATGAGGAAATAAAAAAATTAAAGAAATAGCAAATACGGGAAAAACTACAATGGTTGTTAACCATAGAAAATAATTCGTGGTAAAGACAAGATACACTTGGGCCAAAAAAACCCGTACCCCAAAAGAAATCCATTTCTTTTGGGGTACGGGTTTTTGTCGGTAAAAAATATCAAAATATAATAAATGGATTCAATGGAATTTTCTGAAACGTATCAATAACCTAGACCTATACTGCGCGTTGTTCCATGCCATAAATAAACTTGAACGGTTAAAAAATGTTGGACAAGTGGATTCACATCTCTTACAACCAACACAATCCGCTGTTCTTGGAGCAGAAGCTATTTGTCTAGCCTTACATCCATCCCAAGGTATCATTTCTAATACATCTGTGGGGCAAGCTCGGACACATTGAGTACATCCTATACATGTATCATAAATCTTAACTGAATGTGACATTAGATCTCTAATTTTGTTAACTTCATTAATTTTCTATCTAGTTCTAGTAAGTAAATGAAATACATATTCAATTACCAACGAATAATAATTTCCCAGAATTTTTTGAATCAATAGATTTCTGGAGGAGAAATGGAAAAGAGGTCCAAAATATTTTGATTTATTACATTTTTTGAAAGTATATCTTAAGGTGCAGATATCTAGTAATCTAATTTGAATTGATGAATATTAAAATTTGAATTTCTAGAATATAATTTTCTATAAAAAATAAAAAATACTATTACTATTTATTCAATAAATTCGATTGATTGGTACAAATTGATTTTCTGTTACGATAAATTGAAGAAACAATAGCCGGTCCAATAGCTGCTTCAGCGGCTGCAATGGCTATAACAAAAATTGAGAAAATGTTTCTTTTAATTGGCGACTATCAAAAAAATCAGAAAATGTTACAAAATTTAGATTAACTGCATTCAATATAAGTTCAAGACACATAAGAGCCCGAACCAAATTTCGGCTCGTGACTAATCCATAAATCCCGATAGAAAATAAAAAAGCACTCAAAACAAGTACATGCTCGAGTATCATTGACCAACTCCTTAGCAATCTCTATTCATTTCAATATGAACAACAATTAAACAATTTGATTGACTAGAATGTAACAAGTTATAATATAAGAAATTAAGAGCAAAAAAAATAGTTTAATATAAAATTGAACTAAAAGTTTCTAAACCAATTCAAATATAATTGAATGAATATGAATATGATAAAATATCATTTTGATTTGGATTACTAATTTTTAAAAATGAATTATGACGAGCCAGGCAATTGCACCTTTAAAGCAACTAATAGAATTATTGAAATGAGTTCAAATGGAAGAAAAAAATCGGTTGATAAATGAATTCCAATTTGTGACTAGCATTTATCAAATCTTGTTCGATTCTGGTTTGATTTTGTAGTCCAAATAATCCATACCAGACGTATTTAGAATAGTAAAAATTATGAAACAAAAAGACTTGTACAAACCAATGAAGTAACCCCTCCCAAAGTCCAAGATATTTTTTGTCATATTTGGACCATTCATGAACATTACAGAAAATATTATTAATAGTTTATAGCTCCACATAAATAAGAAGTTGTGCAGAAGCTACAAAGTGGAGTTTGCTAGAATATAGAATAAAGATATACAAACAAGAACCAATCCCAGTGAAAAGCCGAAAAAATGGATTGGTAAATACTACTCCTCCTAGACCTCCTAATATAAGATCCGAACCCAGAAAGACTAAAAGAAAATCATGTATTGGTCCAGGTAAATCCATTATATGGAAAAGAAGAGATAAAAAAATTGGAATGTTTCATGATCTTATTGACTTGAACAGGAAAAAATAAGTTTATGCGTTCCTAATTGCTAAACCCTAATGTTGTATGACTTAATGTGAGTAAAGTAAAATTTATTGGACCAACCCATTCTTTTTTATCTGAAAGGTAGTTCGCAACTAAAACTATTATAAACAGATTTTAACTGTTTTAGTTGCGATTTTCACCAATCAATAGGAATAGGAATAATCGGAATTTCTAGTTATTGAACAATAAAAAAAAAAGAACCTTAATAATTGCGAATTGTTTTTCAATCATGGGATTTCTCTTTTGTTTGAGGCGAATTCAAAATTGTTCGAATTGTGTAAACATCTGTTATTTCTATTGGTAAACGACCCATAGCAATTTGATTATTGTTATCTCACTATTTTGATAATGACATATAATTATAGTTTATTTGAATTAAGTTTATTAGTCCGTTTTTTGGTTTATTAGGTTAGAATAAATTTTATGTGTTTTATATATATTCTTTTCTTTTTGTTTATTTTATTTGGTTAGATTTATTCTTTTAGTTTTAATTAGTTTATTTTTAGACCTCACGAATAACATGTTAAATAACTTATGAAGAATTGATTAGGAGTTTAATCAAGAATAAGTTGTTAAACCTTATTTGTGACAATCTGTTAATATTATGGAGGTAACCAATTTGATATATTAAGATTCCATAATATTTTGTTTAGTTAGTATGTGTGCAGTAATTTCTAGTTTTCTACAAATAAAGAGCCGCAAAACTAACCTAAACTAGCGCTTCAAAATAGATCGTTGAGGTAGTTCCTACAATTTAGGAACCACAACAACCAATCTATTTATAAAGCGTGTGAACGTGGAGAAGTGGCTGTGATTATGGAAGCCCAACTAACCAAACTACCAACGGTAAAAAATACAATGGACAGATAATGGAGAAGTGGCTAAAGTTACGTGTGATCATGGAGAAGATCATGGAGAAGTTTTTGAAGAAAATCGTGGAGAAGTACTCGAGAAGATAGGTCTCTACAAATAGATGTTTGTAACATATCTTTTAGATATACTTTCAGAATTTTATTTAATATTCTTAGTGAAAGTACAATCGGCTTTATTCCTCTTAGAAATTGATGTATTATAGATTGGGTTGAGTAAATCTAAGTCTGTAACCATTTTGAGAGAAAAATAGAAAGAGAAAGAGAAAGAGAGAAAGAGAGAAGACTTCGAGTGAAGTCAAGGGAGAAGTCAACTGTTCAAGGGGAACATGCTGACAGGGAACCAGTTCCTAGAGGAACAGATTTGGTCCGAATTTAGGTTGTACAAAAGAGAGTCTTTTGGCATAAAGTTATTAAAGAGAATTGAGTCAAAATCCCTCGTGGTCAAGGTTTTTCAACATATTGGGCCTAGGAAGTTTTCCTTGTAAAAATCTCGTGTTCCTAGTTCTTTCTTATTCATGCAATTATTTATTTCTCATTCAATCATTCTTTTTTTCCGCAAAAAGTTTGAAAATCTCTACAACTACAATTCACCCCCCCTCTTGTAGTTGTCTTAGTATTCGTCCAAGATTAACAATAGGTATCAGAGCCTAGTTCCTCCAAAATCAGTTAACACTGAGGAGCTAGTTCCTGGAAACAATGAACACATCAGGAGAAAGATTGGAAGAAGGTTACTCAACTCAGCGTCCACCCATGTTTAATGGCAAGTATTATCCATATTGGAAGAATCGTATGGAAATTTTATCAAGGCGAAAATTATCAAGTTTGGAGAGTAATAGAGATTGGTGACTTCGAAGTCACCAAGAAAATGAAAAAGGAGAAGACATCACCAAGCCTCTCTCCAAATATGATAAAGATGACTTCGACAAGATGGAAATGAATAACTTAGCTAAGAAGATTCTCCACTGTGGTCTTGGTCCCCATGAACACAATCGAATAATCGGATGCAAATCAGCCAAGCAAATGTGGGAACTTCTTGCAATTACTCACGAAGGAACAAACGAAGTCAAGTGATCAAAGATTGACATGCTCATGCACAAATATGAGCTATTTCAAATGAAGCCTAAGGAGTATGTTCAAGAGATCTCACAAGGTTCTTCAACATCATTAATGAACTTGGATCTCTAGGAAAGATCATCACTCCGAAGGAACAAGTACGAAAAGTTCTACGAAGTCTTCCTCAGGATGAAAAATAGATGGCGAAGGTCACTGTCCTGCTTGAAACAAAAGATTTCACTACATTCAATATCGAGCAACTTTCCAGTTCCTTGTTGACTCACGAAATCCATCTAGGAACTCATGAAGTTGACTCTAATAGGCCTAAGGCTTTGGCTCTCAACTCCGATGATTCGGAGGATTCAGAAACTGATGATGAAGAGGCAGCACTGATCGTGAAAAGATTAAAAAAGTTCTTCAATAAAAACTACAAGGGAAAGAACTTGAAAAAAGCCAGGGAGGTTAAGCTGTCACAATGTGGAAGTCCGGATCACTTTATAAAGGAATGCCTCTCTGGGAAAATGAAAAGAGCAAAGGAAAATACAAGGAGAAGGGAAAGGAACAACAAAAACCTTTCTAAAAGTTGATATGAGAAGGGCCATGGTTGCTGCCTGGGGAGAATCGATTCAGACGAGGAGCAGGAACAACCAGAAGAGGAGACAGCTCATTTATGTCTCATGGCAAAAACAAACGAGGAAGAAGACTTGCCAAACAACAAGGTACGCATAAATATTATTGAAGAAGAGTTAAAAGAGCTTTCAAAGAATCAATTAATAAAACTACTTTTGGAAACTTTAGATGACTACAAGGCCATTTGTGTTAGAGAAGAAAATTTAGAAAAACCTTAGAAGTCACCAAAGGTCATTCTAATTGGTTTAAAACAGTGAATGCAAACATTGAGTAAAGATTCTTTGAAGTCTTTGATGAAAACCGACGTATTCGAGAAGCTTTTGAAAATGCTAAAAATGAAAATTATTTCTTGAATATGGAAATGGCTGAATTGAAACTATTCGTTCCTGAAGGAACCAGTTCCTCTATAAATACCAGATCCGAGTTCGAAAAGTTAAAATTCGAACATGAAAAAGTTTTAAATAATATCTGGTACTTAAAGAGAAAATGGAACTTCAAGAACGACACTTCCTGATCCAGTGAGTTGGATACAAAAATATAAAAATGAAGGAAGAAGTGGGTAGGTTTCAATCACAAGAAGAAAACAAAATGAAAAAATATGTTGATCTTCCAAGCAGCCAAATATGCTCTTACTGTGGGAATAGTTGACACTTAGTGTCTAACTGTTCCTCCCAAGAAGAACATATTGAAATGAAAACCCACTTAGTTAAGCAAGTTTGGAAATTCAAGAGAAATACTAGCCCGACAGAGGAACCCAAGTCAAACTGGGTTCCTACCACTGACTGATTGCTTTGATACAGGCTAAAGTGAGGGGGAACAACCTATGGTACCTCGATAGCGGTTGTTCTAAACACATGACAGGAGATAAAGAGAAATATCTCTCGCTTTCAGCCCATGATGGAGGAACTGTGACCTTCGGAGACAATCTTACCGGTAACATTGTTGCAATAGGGAAGGTAGGAAAGTCTAAGTCACATTCCATAGATAATGTATTTTTGATCGAGGGTTTAAAATATAATCTGCTTAGTATTTCTCAATTTTGTGATAAAAGGAACAATATAAATTTTACTGATGAACGTTGCGTAGTAAGTAATGCAGGAACAGGTACCGAAATTCTAGAAGGAACAAGGAAAGGGAACACCTACGTTGTTTATCTCAACCTTGTTCCTAGGAACAATCTAACGTGTTTATGTGCCGTCGACAATGAATCACTTATTTGGCATAAAAGATGTGGTCACGCAAGTATGACATTATTTCAGAAGCTAAGTGGTAAGGACTTGGTGGTTGGATTACCAACTACCAAAGTCTCAAACCATGAAGTTTGTGGACCATGTACAAAAGGTAAACAAGTTAGATCCTCGTTCAAATCAAAGAAAATGGTAGTACATAAAGTCCCCTTGAATTGATTCATATGGACTTATGTGGCCCTGTTCGAATCCAAAGTCGATCTGGTAAGAGATATGTGCTTGTTATAGTTGATGATTTTTCAAGATACACTTGGGTTTTTTTTCTCCATAACAAAGATGAGACATTTGATGAATTTGTTAACTTTGCTAAAAGAACTCAAAGAATAAGTGGTTTCAAAATTAAGCACTTGCGTTCTGATCATGGAAAGGAGTTTGAAAACTCCAAATTTGATGGTTTTGCAGAAACGAAGGTCTTGATAACAACTTATCAGCTCCTAGAACTCCACAACAAAATGGCGTGGTAGAACGGAAGAATCGCACATTGGAGGACATGGCAAGAACAATGATCATAGCAAGCCATCTTCCGAAAAATTTCTGGGCTGAAGTAGTGAATACAGCATGCTACATAATCAATAGAGTCATGCTAAGACCTATTGTCTTGAAGACCCTTTATGAGCTTCTCAAAGGAAGAAAACCCAATATCTCGTACTTTAGAATCTTTGGCTGTAAATGCTTTGTACATAACAATGGTAAAGACAATTTAGGAAAGTTTGATGCTAGAAGTGATGATGCTGTTTTTATTGGATATGCTTTAAGTAGTAAGGCATAACAAACGAACAATGTGTGTTGAGGAAAGTGTCCATGTTATTTTTGATGAATCTAACTCTCTGCAGGAACTAAGTCATGAAAATGACTTTGAAATAGGACTGACTCGTATTGAGGAGTGAGTAAACATTGATGAAGAACTAACACCTACAGGAACCGACAAAAAGCATATTCCTGAAGAAGAGATAGCTGTTCCTGATCCTGTCATACAGGAGGAACAGGTACGAGAAAATCATCCAGTTGACGAAACAAATGAAGCTCCTCAAACTGGAGGAGTAGAGACAAGGAGACTTGAACCAAGATCTTCGAAACACTTGAAATCCCATCCATTGGAGTTGATAATAAGTGATATTGAAAAGGGAACTTAAACGAGATCCCAACTGAAAAATTTATGTGCTTTCCATGCCTTTTTGTATATGACAGAACCACGAGATCACAATGATTCCCTATTTGAGTCTGACTGGATAAACGCCATGCAAGAGGAACTGAATGAGTTCCAGAGGAACAAGGTCTGGCATCTTGAGATCAAGCCTAAGAACCAAAAGGTGATTGGACTAAAATGGGTCTTCAGGAACAAGCTAGACGAACGTGGAACAGTCATAAGAAACAAAGCCAAACTCGTAGCCAAAGGTATTGATTTTGATGAAACCTTTGCTCCTTTAGCTAGAATAGAAGCAATAAGAATTTTGATTGCCTTTGAAGCATTCATGGGTTTTAGGTTGTACCAAATAGACGTCTATGTGGAACAACCTCCTGGTTTTGAAAACCCGAATCTTCCAAATCATGTCTATAAGCTAGATAAAGCTCTTTATGGGCTTAAGCAAGCTCCTAGATCATGGTATGAAAGACTTTCAAAATTCTTATTTTCTAATGACTTTATACGAGGAAAAGTTGATAAGACCCTATTCCTTTGATCCATAGGAACAGACATCCTAGTGGTTCAGATTTATGTGGATGATATAATTTTTGGTGCAACTAACGGATCTGTTTCTAAAGAATTTGCTGAGTTAATGCGTAGTGAATTTGAAATGAGCATGATGGGAGAGTTAAACTTCTTTCTCAGTTTACAAATCAAGCAAACTGAAAAAGGAACAATGATCCATCAATAAAAATACGTAAAAGAGTTATTGAAAAAATATGGACTGGATCAAGCAAAATCAAACCATACTCCTATAGGAACAGGTACAAGGTTAGATGAGGATCAAAGTGGTAAGTCCGTAGATCATAAACTCTATAGATGTATGATTGGTTCCTTACTCTATCTAACTGCTAGTAGGCCTGATATATATCCTTTAGTGTTCGTTTATGTGCTAGATTCCAATCAAATCCCAAGGAATCCCTTTTGACAGCTGTCAAAAGGATTCTTAGATATTTGAAAGGAAGTGATGATCTTTGTTTGTTCTATCCTCGAAGTGACATTTTTGATCTAGTAAGCTATTCCGATGCTGACTATGCTGGAGACTTGGTAAATCGCAAAAGCACATCGGGTATTATCCAGTTCCTAGGATCAAGCTTGGTTTCTTGGAGCTCAAAGAAACAGAATATTGTTGCTCTTTCCACAGCAGAAGTTGAATATGTGGCAGCTGCTGCATGCTGCTCTCAAGTATTATGGATCAAGCAACAGGTACATGACTTTGGCATAAAGTTTAAGTGTGTTCCTATATTCTGTGATAACACTAGTGCTATTTGCATTTCCAAGGATCCAATTCATCACTCTAGGGTCAAGCATATTCACATTAGACATCATTTCCTAAAAGACAATGTAGAGAAGGGATTAGTCAAAGTTGATTTTTGTCCAACTGAAAATCAAATAGCTGATATATTGACTAAACCTTTATCTAGGGACAGGTTTGAAAAGATGCGCTTGGAACTAGGATTGATAAAAATTGTTTAAATGTACACATGATGTTGATTCCCCCCAATTGTTTCTTACTAGGTATGTCCTCCAATCTTCATGAATTAAATTTCATACACCTAGGGTCAAGTATAAGGACTCACATATGTCTTTGAATATTACCCTTAGTGTCTTTGCACATATTTGGCACGTATGTAGTTTGTACATTATGGACACAATTTTATCATATGCACGAGTAAATTTTTTATTTTCCTAATTTTCCTCCAAATCTCTTTGTTTCTCTTTCTTTTCAACCTTTCCGTCCAAAATTAAACACATTAATCTGAATTATAGCCACTGATACGCATTCAATTAATCTAATTTAAGTGAAGGAACTTCATTAAATGCCTTCCAAAATCCCATAACAGCGTTTCATTAAACCTAACTCTCCATTTCTATTTCACACGAAGTAATGATTACTTTATAACCCCAACACATCAAATCACTGACCCCTCATAATTTCCCTCTCACATCAACTCATTTCTCTCTTCTCTTTTTCATCTTCAACCTCACACCAAAACGCTTTTACAATGTCTTCCAAAACCCAAAATTCCGGTGATCATGAAAAATTCCCAAGAGAGAAAACACCATCCCATGATGAAATCAGTGCTCAAGAATCATCCAAGAATGAAGAAGATTCTACCGGGTCAAAATCGACATCCTTTGTTCCGATTTCTCTCTCTTCGAAAAAGGAAGATGGTGAAAACGAGGTTGAAAGCGATCAAGAACAAGAGATTATAGTACCTACTAAGCGAGGTAAGAAAACAAAATCTTCACAATTTCTTGTGGGCTTTTGTATCGATGTTCCATGGTGCAAAAAGTCTAAGTGGTATGAGATACTGAAAATTTTAAAATTTCAGAAATGGTTAAAAATTGTTAGTGTGGATGAGGGTCTTTATGTAAAAGAAATGAAAGCTTTTTGTTTTGGGTTTACAATAACTGAGGGTGTTTGTGTGTCTGTTGTAAATGGGTCTGTGGTCACAATTACTGAGAAGAAACTGGGGGAATGGTTTGATGTTCCAAATGAGGGTTACAAGGATTACATTAAGGGTAGGGCTAAGCTGAACATAAATGGAGTTTCTAATGCTCAAATTCTTGCTTTTTTTAACGACAATTATCATGCTTTATCTTTAGATAAAAAAGAATTGTCTCCATTTCATAAGTTGTTATTCCAATTGGTTTGGCGTTTTATTTTACCCCGTTCCTCAAAAAGAACCCAGGCAAGTCTAATGGATCTTTCCATTATGTACTGCCTTGCCGAAAACATAAAAATAAACCTTCCCTCCTTGATAATTTCACATCTCTCTCACTGCATTACTCATAACACTAAAGTGGGTTATGGAAATCTTCTTTCCTCTGTTTTCAAACAATGCAAAGCCAAACTGCCTACCAGTCCCTCTTTTTCTCTTGAGCCAGAAACTTATCTTACAAAAGACACTCTGACTAGGCTTAGTATGAGGTTGGTAAATGGGAAGATAGATTTTGAGATAGAAGAAACTCCGGTAAAGTGGATATGTAAGGAAGAGCCAAAGGTTGGCTGGGTCAAAGTCTCTGAAGGATCAGGATCAAGGTGAAACAGTGTTTATTCACCTAGATTCTGATCCAGTTCCTTCTACTGCTGTGGATTTTCGGTTGCTATCTAAAACTGGGCTTAACAAGCTACTCCGGGTTATTCAGGACTCCTTGACCCTTCTACACACCAGGATCAATGCTATTGAAGCTACTGTCAATGTTCTGGACTCTCAGCAGCAACAACAACTGATTGCCATCAAGAATGCTGATCCTGGGATCAGGAACAAGGTGGATGGTGTGCTCTCCACGATATATTCTATGGTCTCCTCTCTCTTCAAACGATCCAAACCCTAACTTCTCTTATCTTTGGTGCAAATTGAACAAGTATTTTTTTGTGGCTGTAATTATTAAACAATCTTTTGGATTTCTCTTATTGTGTCCTTCTGAGACACATGAAGTACTTTTAGTTTCTCTTTAATCACTTCACTTTGTTTTGCCTTACTCTACATATTGCGTACTATCTGCTGTCTATAATGTTGCTTTTGCCATGCCTATTTTGTTTGTGTGCTTGGATGGCTAATATTATGAGATGTATGTTTGAGCAACTTGCTTGTTGCCTAAACTGTTTTCTCTCTAGTGATGCAGGTACAACTCTTGGTTTTGATAATGACAAAGGGGGAAGAGATAATAGTGTCTAGAATTTTTATCTTAGTTCCTATGCATGTTTTTCTCATCCCTGTTCCGAGTCAAGTCTGATCCTGTTCCCAGTCTCAGTAGCGTTTTACTTAAGTCGGGTTGTGTAGTTTATTATGTTTAAATCTTAGTCCTTCTATTTTATTTCAAAATATAAAAACTTAATTTTTTTAAAAAATTACTTGTCATAATAAAAAAGAGGGAATATTGTTATTTCACTATTTTGATAATGACATATAATTAAAGTTTATTTGATTTTAGTTTATTAGTTTGCTTTTTTTGGTTTATTAGGTTAGAATAAATTTCATGTGTTTTATATTTATTCTTTTCTTTTTGTTTATTTTATTTGGTTAGATTTATTCTTTTAGTTTTAATTAGTTTATTTTTAGATGTAATAACCCTGTTTTTAAGAACATTTATTTAATGAGAATTATAGTTATTAAGTTAATTATGTTCCGAAAATTCTCATTTTATTTGAGTTGTGGAATGTGATTTTATTTGCCGTGTTATAATATATTCGTTATATTAATCTATTATGGAGTTATAATTATATTATTTTATATATCGTTGTATATAATTTTTGGGAATTTACTCGAGATATTGGTGTATTTAGGGATATTTTTCCGCTGCGATTTTATTAATTAAGATTTGGATTCTAGTTTATAGATGTCGAGTGTGTTTAGCTAGCAGCTCGAAAGAGCGGGCTGTTACAGATGGTATCAGAGCAACCTTGCTACCGTATGCCTAGTTGGCTACCTAGCGAGGTAAAAGGTCTTTGGGATAGTTCGAAATCGATTTGGGATTGTTAGTGGTTAAGAATTGGTGATCGAAAATTTGGAATGTTGAAGGTTAAGTTTATGATTGTTGCGCTTTTACATGTGTTATATGATTTCGTTTATGTAAAGTTGTAGTGTCTTGTGTTGTTTATGATGATGTGTTTTGAGAAAAATTCTATGATTTGGTTAAGTAAATGAATTTCAAACGAGATCTCTACGAATGAGAAGTCTGGAATCCTATGCTGAAAATTTACCCCTTTTGTTTTCTTTGCTCCTCGATTATGATATTGAGTTGAAGTGGAGATACAGAAGCTGATGGTAGAATTGAGGTTCGGTACCTGATATATTATGAGTTTGAGATTTTGGTTTTATTCTCAAGTTTCGAGGACGAAACTTTTGATAAGGGTGGTAGTATGTAATAGCCCTGTTTTTAAGAACGTTTATTTAATGATAATTATATTTATTAAGTTAATTATGTTCCGAAAATTCTCATTTTATTTGAGTTGTGGAATGTGATTTTATTTGCCGTGTTATAATACATTCATTATATTAATCTATTATGGAGTTATAATTATATTATTTTATATATCGTTGTATATAATTTTTGGGAATTTACTCGAGATATTGGTGTATTTAAGGATATTTTTCCGCTGCGATTTTATTAATTAAGATTTGGATTCTAGTTTATAGATGTCGAGTGTGTTTAGCTAGCAGCTCGAAAGAGTGGGCTGTTACATTAGACCTCACGAATAACATGTTAAATAACTTATGAAGAATTGATTAGGAGTTTAATCAAGAATAAGTTGTTAGACCTTATTTGTGACAATCTGTTAATATCATGGAGGTAGCCAATTTGATATATTAAGATTCCATAATATTTTGTTTAGTTAGTATGTGTGCAGCAATTTCTAGTTTTCTACAAACAAAGAGCCCCAAAACAAACCTAAACTAGCGCTTCAAAATAGATTGTTGAGGTAGTTCCTACAATTTAGGAACCACAACTACCAATCTTTTATAAGGCGTGTGAACGTGGAGAAGTGGCTGAGATTATGGAAGCCCAACTAACCAAACTACCAACGGTAAAAAATACAACGGACAGATTATGGAAAAGTGGCTAAAGCAACGTCTGATCATGGAGAAGATCATGGAGAAGGTTTTGGAGAAAATCGTGGAGAAGTACTCGAGAAGATAGGTCTCTACAAATAGATGTTTGTGACAAATCTTTAGATATACATTCAGAATTTTATGTAATATTCTTAGTGAAAGTACAATCAGTTTTCTTCTTCCTAGAAATTGATGTATTGGGTTGAGTGAATCTGAGTCTGTAATCATTTTTAGAGAAAAAGAGAAAGAGAAAGAGAAAGAGAAAGAGAAGAGAGAAGACTTCGAGTGAAGTCAACTGTTTAGGGGGAACATGCTGACAGGGAACCAGTTCCTAGAGGAACAGAGTTGGTCCGAGTTTAGGTTGTACAAAAGAGAGTTTTTTGGCCTAAAGTTATTAAAGAGAATTGAGTCAAAATCCCTCGTGGTCAAGGTTTTTCTTCCTATTGGGCCTAGGAAGTTTTCCTTGTAAAAATCTCGTGTTCCTAGTTCTTTCTTATTTCATACAACTATTTCTTTCTCATTCATTCATTCTTTTAATTCCGCAAAAAGTTTGAAAATCTCTACAACTACAATTCACCCCCCCTCTTGTAGTTGTCTAAGTGTTTGTCCAAGACTAACAATTATAATTTAATTCGTGACGATCATAAGTGGAAAGCTCATATTCTTCGGTCATTGATAAACAATTTGTTGGACAATACTCAACACAATTACCACAAAATATACAAACTCCGAAATCAATGTTATAATTAAGCAACCGTTTTTTTCGAATATCCGTTTCCAATTTCCAATCAACAACGGGTAAATCTATAGGACATGCACGAACACATACTTCACAAGAAATGCATTTATCAAATTCAAAGTGAATTCGACCACGAGAACGTTCTGATGTGATCATTTTTTCATAAGGATATTGAATAGTTACAGGTAAACGATTAGCGTGGAATAGGGTAATCATAAAACCTTGACTAATGTACCTTGCTGGGAGTATTGTTTGTTGACCATAATTGATGAACCCAAGTACCATTGGGAACATATAGTAAATATCAATAAAAAAATAAGATTTTTTTTCTTTCTCTTGTTTGTGCCAAGTTGTGAATTAAATTATAGTAAATATCAAATATTCTTTTTTTTTTAGAATTTATAATGAAAGGAGTTGGGAAGAAGTTGTTAATAATAGATTACCTAAAGAAATAGGTAAAAGAAATTTCATCCACGATTTAATAATTGGTCCATTCTCAGTCTAGGTAAGGTCCATCTTGTTGTGATAGAAATGAACAAGAACAAAAAAGTTTTAGCTAATGTAATTAAAATACCAATTGTTGTTCCAAAAACTCCACCTACTTGATGTATTTCAAAGAAGTCAGAGATGAATATGTATCGAATAGAGAGATTCCAACCACCCAAGTAAAGAACTGTTATTTATAATGAAGAGATTAGTAGATTAGATAAGACGCAACAAAAAATAAACCAAATTTAATAGCTGAATATTCGGTTTGATAACCTGCAACTAATTCTTCTTCTGCTTTTGGGAAATCAAAAGGTAATCTTTCGCATTCTGCTAGAGATGAAATTATAAAAACAATAAACCCTATAGGTTGCCGCCACAAATTCCGTCCCCAAAACCCATATTTTGACTACACCTCAACTATATCAATTGTACTTGGACTGTTAGATAATCACAATCGATGATAAGGTCACTCTTGTCATCTCTAGTACAGAACCGTACATGAGATTTTCACCTCATACTGCTCCTCAAGAGCCATAAATTAATCTAAGGACTGATTCGATATTCTTTGATCTTAATATGTTTGTAGACTAAATAAAACGAAAACGAATCGAAAAATCCTGAATTAAACAAATAATGAAAATTTGTCTGCTACACTAGAAAAAGTGCTTTGGAATTGATTTCATCTTTTACTTTAACTTTGAAGAATTTTCATTTTTTTTATTGAGTAATAACTTAATCCTTAAATAAAATACGCTTTTTTACCAATATTAATAAAAACTTCACCTTATTATTTTGATTTCGAAAAAAGAATTTAACATTTATTCATAATTTATGCCATGACAAAAATCTCATTTCTATTAATATAGATATCGGAAAAAGATCTTTTTTTTTGCAATTCCATTTCTATATATTTTTATATTAACATTAGCTATTTTTTTTCGTCCCTCTTATTTCTTTTATTTAGGCTTAAAATAAAAAAGTAAAAGATTACTTCGTTCTAGATAGTCATTCACTTAATCGGTTGATAGGAGCATACTCTGGATCGGAATTTGTGGGAGTACTGCTTGATCATTTCTACCACTTCAAAGCCTCAATTAGTATTTCTTTTATGTAAAAATATATCTTCAGATAACTTACATAAGCTCTATTACAAATCCTTTGTGTACTTTGGTGTTCCTAATCATCCACTCATTTTTGTTCAATCTTTATGGTAATTAATGTCATGTATGGTAATACATATAAAAAAAAGATAGTCAAAACTCCATAGAATTGTTCTTTTCATCCCGCTTCAAGTTATGAGGAAAAATTATCCAATCTTGGGAGAAACAAACAACCTTGACTCTTTATGTTTATTTTACTGCTTTGGTGTTCTTTTCCCTTAACCCTTATACTTAGGCAATGAGATTCTCTTTTTTACTGCGAATTTCGAAGCTATTTTTTCACTCATCTAACTATCTAGTTTAGTTTATCAAACCAATCAGTGAATAAAAAAAAGATGCTATTCAATATATTTCATTTATATTCTTAGAAACCTAAAAAGATATTGAATGGGGTGAGGGTGAAGACCTATGTCTCAATGAATCCCGCATAGAGATATTGATAACACACATAGAGTTAATGGTATTTCATAACTAATTGAATGGACAGCAGTCCGACGCCCACCTAAAAAGGAATATTTATTATTTGATCCATATCCTGACATAAAAAGTCCAATAGGATCAATGCTTGAAATAGCGATCCATAAAAAAACACCAATAAAAGTTCTAAATAATGTTATCAGGATCGAGATCCTACTTTGGATCGTAGGGATTGGTAGAATCGGATCGGCGGGATCGGATCGTAGGATCGTAAGATCCTATAATTCAGTGAAATAAAGATAATTATACTATAATATGGTGAGAACCTCGTGTTAAAAATTTACACATATTAATAATAAATTTTTTAATTAGGAAATGATGATAGTTTTTCAATACTATAAGATTGAAGTAACATGCGACCAAAATCTAATAGGAAAAATATAATATGTGAAATTACTTTATGATTTTTATACGGTAGGATCGAATCGTAGAGTCGTAGGATCGTAGAATCGTGTTAAGATCCTACCATGTGATTTTTTGTGGTTGGGCAGGATCGAAAGATCCTACAAAATTACTATCGTAAAATCGTAAAATCGTAAGATTCGAATCGGGATTTTAACAACTCTAATACTAAATAATTATACTAAATAAACAAGGTGAGAACTAAAAGGAACTCCTAAATAACTTAGTAGAATTAATATAACTGCTATAGAAGGTCTGATACTAAATAAATATGTATTTCCTCTAGATGGAATAAGATTCTCTTTATAAAGTAGTTTTGTTCCGTCCGCGAGATCTTGAAGAATTCCCAAAGGGCAGGCATATTCAGGTTCAATACGTTGTATTATACTCGCGGATATTTCACTTTCTAACCACACAATCACTAGTACACCTATTGTGATTCCCAATACGAGAATCAAAATAGGGAAAAGCCTCAATATAGTCCCATAAACCTCTTTTAAGGATTCCAATCTGGAAAAAAAAATTGATAGCCTGTACTTTTGTTGTATAAATTATCATTTCATCGATCAACTTCTCCCATAATGATATCTATGCTACCTAGTATCGTCGCAATATCAGCCAAGTTCATCTTTTTAACTAATTGAGGAAGAATTTGCAAATTGATAAAACCCGGGGGGCGGATTTTCCATTTCCAAGGAAAAACACTCTGATCTCCTATCAAAAATATTCCTAATTCTCCCTTTGGGGATTCAGCTCTTACATAAAATTCTTGTTTCGACCTTTCAAAAGCCGGAGATGGCTTTTATTAATGAATCGATATTCAAAATCATTCCATTCAGGATATTTTTTTCTTTTAAAGCGTAGGATTTCTAAATTCTCATAGGGACCCACTGGAATTCCTTCTAGAGCTTGTTGAATAATTTTTATGGATTCGACCATTTCACCAATTCGTATTAAATAACGAGCTAATGAATCTCCTTCTTTTAATTTTGCCATTGACTTCCCAATCAAATTCGTCGTAAAACTCAAGACTGCTTTATATATTTATGATGTTTTTCAGTTTTTGGGAATAGAGAAAGTCGTCCACTAGGTTCTTTTACATGGGCTCGCCACGCGCTTGTCTGGTCAGGAGAGGCTTATTTGTCTTATAGTTTGGCTACTTTATCTGTCTTTGGTTTCATTGCTTGTTGCTTTATCTTGTTCAATAATACTGCTTATCATAGTGAGTTTTACGGGCCCTCTGGCCCAAAAGCTTCTCAAGCTCAAGCATTTACTTTTTTAGTTTGAGACCAACGTTTTGGGCTAACTTGGGATCCGCTCAAGGACCTACCGGTTTAGTTAAGTACATAATGCGTTCTCCGACTAGAGAAATGATTTTTGGGGGAGAAACATGCATTTTTGGGATTTGCGCGCTCCCTAGTTAGAACCCCTAAGGGGTCCAAATGGTTTGGACTTGAGTCGGTTGAAAAAAGGCATACAACCTTGGCAAGAACGACGTTCAGCAGAGTATATGACTCATGCTCCTTTAGGTTCTTCAAATTTTGTGGGCAGGGTAGCTACCGAGATCAATGCAGTCAATTATGTCTCTCCTAGAAGTTGGTTAGCTACTTTTCATTTTGTTCTAGGATTAGACATATGACTATAGCTTTCCAATTGGTTGTTTTTGAATTAATTGCTACTTCATCAATCTTATTGATTAGCGTATCCGTTGTATTTGCTTCGCCCGATGGTTGGTCAAGTAACAAATTTTTTGTATTTTCTGGTACATCACTATGGATTGGATTAGTCATTCTAGTGGGTATCCTTAATTCTCTTATCTCTTGAACCTATTTGTTCCAGATAAAAAACGAACCCCTCCCCTGAATTCGAATTCTGTCGGGTTGTGAGACACGGTCAAATTTAATCAATATATCAATAACAAAAGTCACAAACAAAACAAGTAATGAAAAAAAAATGAGAAGGGGTCAAACTTAAATTTTTCGAATGAATTTAATAAAATAAATAACGAAATTAAGAATTTAATTGGAATCAACTTGAAGAAAGTACTGGGTCCGACTCTACACAAATAGCATCCAGACATATATATTATATATATGTGTATATGCAAAGACATATTCCTTCTCAAGAAGCAAAAATCCGGATATAGTCGAATGGTAAAATTTCTTTTTGCCAAGAAGAAGACGCGGGTTCGATTCCTGCTATCCGCTCAAGGGAAAGTCCATTTATTTTTTATGACTAAAGAATTTTGTTATAGTTTTTACCAAGCTGCTCTACCCCGCACCGAAGAAATACCTGG
Organism: Beta vulgaris subsp. vulgaris; assembly: GCF_026745355.1. Taxonomy (NCBI): domain Eukaryota; kingdom Viridiplantae; phylum Streptophyta; class Magnoliopsida; order Caryophyllales; family Amaranthaceae; genus Beta; species Beta vulgaris. The sequence goes on from NC_079208.1 coordinate 22,181,744, forward strand.
GAACGAATGGACAAAGTAAAAGGGAATGTGCCCTCTACCATATCTGTACAAATAGAATAACCCATTTGTACAGAATGGTAAAGGGTCTCTCTATGATCGATGATGATCTTAGAAATGAAAATATCTTTTTATGTTTACCAACTTGATCTAGTATCTTAGAAATGAAAACATGTCTGAAGCATTTCAAGAAGTATGTGTCCAAATAACCGAAAGTGTCGATAGTTAGCTCTAGGTCTTCTAGTAAAAAACAACGTCGATGAAGACGCGTAGGTGCACTATTATGTGGTAGAGATTGTAACTTTCCATGAATTTCCCATTTAGCACTCAACGATGCTACTTTGCTTATTTCTTTTTTTGAGGATCGACGAATCAAATGATATTTTTGTTCTAATTTTTCTCTTCTTCTTCTCTCGCTGAATCAAACTTTTCTTTGCCATAATGGTTCAGTTTCTAGTAGTATCAATGATACAAGTCGGATCCTAGATGTAAAAGTGTATAAGAAAGGGGGCTCCCTTCTCCATCGAAATAAATGAAATTATTGTGAAGACAACACACAAATTAACCAAATTTACCCGATGTAGAGGCAATCAAGAAAGCTGCACATGTCAATATATAACCTATGGAGAAGTGGGCTAATCCAACTAATCTTTCTTGTACAATGGAAAGAGCGGCCACTAGTTTATCTCTCCATCGAATCAAATTGGCCAAAGGTGTGCGTTCATGATCCCATGCTAAAGTTTTAATTAACTACTGCCAATATCCACACAACGAAATTAAGAACATAAATCCCACAGCCCAAACAAGATGTCCAAATAAGAACATCCACGCCCAAACCGATAAACTATTCATACCAAATGGATTATATCCATTGATAAGTTGTGAAGAGTTTTAACCATCGATGATCTTTTAACCATCCCATCAAATAAGTGGACGATTCATTAAATTGTGAAACATTACCATGCCATAATGTGATGTGCTTCCAATGCCAATAAAAGGCAACCCGTCCAATGGTATTTAACATCCCAAAGACTACCAAATAAAATGCGTCCCAAGCCGAAATATCACAAGTACCGCCTCGTCCTGGACCATCGCTAGGAAAACTATAACCAAAATACTTTTTATCTGGCATTAACTTGGAACCACCTGCATCTAAAGCACCTTAGACTAAGATCAAAGTAGTTGTATGTAAATCTAAAGCAATAGCATGATGAACCAAAATGTCTCCAGGCCCTATTGTTAAAAATATGGAATTACTATTCTCATTATAAACATTTAACCAGACGAGCAACCATATACTTCGATCCGCATTGAATGCCAAGCCACTTGTTGAGGATAAAAGGACATCAAACCCATACGAAGGTTTACCATGAGTCGATTGTATCCATTGAGCAAATATAGGTTCCATCAAAATTTGTTTTTCTGGAGTTCCAAAAGGAAGCATGACATCATTATGAACATAAAGACCCAAAGTATGGAACCCTAAAAAGAGGCTGGCCCAACATAAATTGGATATGACAGCTTCTTCAGGGTCTAACATTCTTGCAAACATATTATCTTCATTCTGTTCCGGATTGTAATCTCGAATGAAAAATATAGCTCCATGAGCAAAAGCTCCTGTCATAATGAATCCTGCGATGTTATTGGTGATGCGTATATAGCACAGCTTAACTAGTAAAGTCTTGTGCTATGCACGTATAAGCAGGTAAAGAATACATGTGTTGGGCTACCAAGGAAGTTATAACACCTAAAGTGGCTAGGGAAAGACCTAATTGAAAATAAAGCGAATTGTTGATTGTGTCATAAAGACCCTTATGACCGCATCCCAACCGTCCCCCTGGAGGAATATGCGCTTCTAAAAGATCTTTCACACTGTGCCCAATTCCAAAGTTTGTACTATACATATGACCAGCAACAAGAAAAATAAATGCAGTAGCTAAATGATGATGAGCAATATCAGTTAGCCATAAACTTTGCGTTTGTGGATGAAATCCCCCAAGGAGGGTTAGAATGGCAGTTCCCACTCCTTGGGAAGTACCAAATAAATGACTTCTTAAATCGGGGTTCTGAGCATAAAGATTGTACTGACTTGTAAAAAGGGGACCTAATCCTTGAGTATGTGGTAATACGTCTAAGAAATTATTCCATCGAACGCACTCTCCACTGGCTCCGGGAATAGTGACATGAACTAAATGTCCTGTCCAAGCCAAGGAACTAACTCTGAAGAGACCGGATAAGTGATGGTTTAGACGGGATTCGGCATTTTTCAACCACGAAAAGCTCGATTTCCATTTCGGTTGTAAGTGTAACCAACCTGCTAGTAAAGATATAACAGAAAGAAATAATAGAAACAGAGCTCCAGTATAAAGATCTTCATTAGTGTGTAAGCCAACTGTATGACACCACTGATAAACAACATAATAAGTGCTATTCACTGGGCCAAGAGCACCCCCCGAGTAATAACTTCCACAGCCACTGATAAAGAGTCATGTACCCATGATTCAAAATTTCCTTGCCAAGCTACATGAAACAGATTTCCGGAAGTCCACAGAAAAATGATTGATAATAGCCCAAAGTGAAAAGCAAAAATATTATGATAAAGACGCTCTTCAGTAATATTATCATGACTCTCGAAGTGATGTGCGGTAGCAATACCAAACCAAATACGACGAGTAGTGGGGTCTTGAGCTAAGCCTTGGCTAAACCTTGGAAATCTTAATGCCATAATGCCTTTCAAATCCTCCTAGACATTATCCTACTGCAATAATTCTTGCTAATAAGAAAGCCTATGTTGTGACAATTCCACCCAGAAGGTAATGGGTTACTCCTACAGCACGTCCTTGTACAATGATCAGGGCTCTAGACTGAGTAGCAGGAGCAACTTTTAATTTACTATGAGCCCAAACGATGGATTAAATAAGTTCTTGCCAATAACCACACCCGTTAAATAAAAACATTAAACTAAAAGCCCATACAAAATAAGCACCTAGGACAAAGAAACCATATGCCGATAATGAAGAACCATAAGACTGAATTACCTGGGATGCCTGCGCACATATGAAATCACGGAGCCACCCAGTAATAGTAATAGAACTTTGCGCAAAGCTTCCTCCCGTGATATGAGTTACCACCCCTTGATCACTTATACTACCCCAAACATCTGACTGCATTTTCCAACTGAAATGGAATATTACTACTGAGATTGCGTTGTACATCCAGAATAGCCATAAGAATACATGATCCCACGCGGATACTTGGTTGTCCCCCCTCTTCCAGGTCTATCACAAGGGAAGCGAAACCCCATATTTGATTTATCCAGTATCAAACAAGAGCTACGAGCAAATAAAACGCCTTTTAGAAGTATTATTCCCATCACATTAATTGTAAAGCAATGATGTGGTGGACCAAAAATGTGTTGTCCCTAATGGAATGGGTAACAAAGCTACTTTTCCACCCACTGCTACTAAATCACCATCCCCCAAGTCAAACTGGTGCTTGTTGTTACACCCGGAGCCGTTGCACTAAGCACTAGAGCATGGGTGTTTTGTATCCATTGAGCAAAGACGGGTTGTAATTGTGTGGCAGTATTTGAAAACATATCTTGTAGACGCCCTAACGCGCTCATGGTATCATTATGAATATACAAACCAAAACTGTGAAATCCTAACAATATACATGCCCAGTTGAGATGTGATATGATTGCATCGAGATGTCTAAGAACACGATCTAATAGGTCGTTGTATCGAGTAGTTGGATCATAGTCTCTTACCATAAAAATGGTCGCATGCGCAGCAGCACCAACTATGAGAAATCCACCAATCCACATGTGATGTGTAACCAATGAAAGTTGGGTACCATAGTCAGTAGCTAGATATGGATAAGGGGGCATCGAATACATATGGTGAGCTATAACAATGGTTAAAGAACCTAACATAGCTAGGTTCAGAGATAATTGAGCATGCCATGACATTGTTAAAATCTCATATAGGCCTTTATGTCCCTGGCCCGGAAATGGACCTTTATGAGCCTCTAAAATATCTTTTAGACCATGACCAATGCCCTAGTTCGTTCTATACATGTGACACGCTATCAAGAAAAGGATTGCAATAGCTAAATGATGGTGTGCAATATCAGTCAGCCACAGATCCCCAGTTACTGGATCTAATCCTCCACGAAAAGTAAGAAATTTCGCATATTTTGACCAATTCAAAGTAAAAAATGGGATTGCTCCTTTGGCAAAATTGGGATAAAGTTGAGCCAAAAGATCCGGATTCAATATAAATTCATGATGAAGCGATATCTCTAAAGGATCTACCCCAGCATTTAGAAATTGGTTAATCGGTAACAGTACATAGACTTGATGCCCCGCCCAAAAAAGAGACCCAAGTCCTAGTAGTCTTGCTAAATGGTGATTTAACATAGATTCCACATCTTGGAACCAAGCCAATTTTGGAGTAGGATCGCTTAGCCATGCTTCAATATTGGAAAAACGGGCACCGTGGAAATACATACCACTCAGCCAAAGAAAGATGATTGAGAGTTTATCGAAATGGGCGCTAAATATTTTTCGGGAGGTCTCTTCCAAATCGCTGGTATGGCTATCGAAATCGTGAGCATCCGCATGTAGCTTCCAGATCCATGTAGTAGTTTCAGGGCCCTTAGCTATTGTTCTTGAAAAATGATCGTGTCTGGCCCATTCCTCAAACGAAGTTTTTATGGGATCCCTATCCACCAAAATTTTTACTTCTCGTTCCGGCGAACGAATAATCCTTGAGTCCTCCTCTTTTCGGACAAGACATACAAAGAGACCTGCCAACATTCAAATAATTGGTGAAAATTCGAGAGATATATAGAATTTGTTTCTTTCACTTCTATCTCCCTCTTTTTTTTAGTTATTTACTAAAGCAATTATAATCTGGAATTCGATCCAGGGAAAGTGTTCGCATCTATTGTGACATAGACGTGCGGCGGTCAACGGGCCTTTTAAAATATTCTAAACGCTTTTTGGTTTTTGGATTAAGGTAAAAACGATATTTTTGTGCAACATAGACTATTCTCATCTCAATTAGAACATATTAGATAGAGCTACTTAATGTTTTACATAGAATATATAATATTTTGGATTCTATCTTAAAAATACTCGAGCAAAATATTAAAAATCACACGAGAATTGTTAGTCATTACTAAGAAACATCTCAGTATTTAGTCATTCGAAGCTTTTTTTCAATATTTTTTTAGTATTTTATTTTAGAATAATGAATAATATTTCTATACATAGAAAAATTGTTCATTATTCTTTATTTATTAATATTTTTTTAATTTTTATATATTAGAATTCGCTTTTCTTTTTTAAAAAGAAAAACTTATTTTTGATATTTCAATAGTAATTTATTTGTATTAATAGCTAATAGGCGAAAAGAAATAAATCGATTTTGTACTCTATAACGATCTGAAAAGGGATATAAAGAAATTCTTTGATTGGTTCTTTCTCGAAGAATGATTCCATTCTACTTGACTAATAACTCTAACAAATAACAAAAAAAATTAGAAATAAGAAGAATTATTATTGTTTTATTTGAACCGCGCCGTGATTTTCAACCAATTATGCTCTTCAATATAATTCCCAGAAGTAAGCGTTATAGCATGTTTCCAATACTCAACGGCTTGATCGAACCAAGCCTCCGCAATTTCATAATCTCCCTGTTGAATGGCTTGTTCTCCCCGGTCAGAATAGGAATAGGAGGGTCAATTTCTTCCTTTTGAACCGTACTTGAGAGTTTCGTACCTCATACGGCTCCGCAATCAATTCATTTGGTGCCCTATTAAACTGAATGAGATTTCTTATACATCTATATCCCACTGTTTAGAGTAACCAAAAGAGGTTAATCACATGAGTTTCAACCTTTCATTTTGATTTATTTAAGAATCAGTTTCAGTTTAATCTTTTCTCCCACTTGCAGAAGAATAAAGCATAGATATTTACTCTTATCCGGCATATTTTCCGCAAGGCAACTATCTCGGTTTCATATCGAAATTTATATAGAATCTTTGAAAAAGGCTTTCCTTCATAAGTAAGAAAGAAAAGACTTACTATCTTTGGGATTTGATCCTACACCGCCGCTCAATCCTTAGTCTTAGTGATCGACATTACATATGTTAATTCCTAACTTTAGTTTATCTTATATATACATAAGCAAGCGGTTATTATTCTTTTCTTAATGTATTGGCCCAAAACCTCATTAATTGATCTTTACAGTGCTTCCTCTCTATCAATTAGATCTTTTTTTATCCATAGACATAGAAAAAGTATCTAGGCATATTTTGACTTCTATTAATATGAAGTTTCTTTCTCTGCTACAGCTCAAAGAAATCATGGTTTTGGACGATGCATTTGTAGCGAGCCTTTTTTTTAGTATTTACTAGAAAATTTTGTCTTTCTTTTTCTTTCTATAGTTGAGATAGCCACACGTAATGACAGATCACCGCCATATTATTAAAAGCTTGTGGTAAGAATGGGTTTCGCTCTAGTGCCCTAAAATAATATTCTAAAGCTTTTGTATGTTGTCCATTACTTGTGTGAATAAAGCCTATATTATAGAGTATATAACTTCGATCGTACGGATCGATTTCTAGTCGCATAGCTTCATAATAATTCTGTAAAGCTTCTGCATAATTTCCTTCGGATTGAGCTGACATCCGTTACGGTCGTTATTCGATTAAAATAATCTCCGTTCCAGAACCGTACATGAGATTTTCACCTCATACGGCTCCTCCCTTAAATATACATCCCATAAAGAATAGAGATAATGAGAATTAAAAATACATGGAATAATCAAAGAGGATTAAAACATTCTCATTATGAATTGAACGGGGCTAGTGTTTTTACAAAAAATCTCTAGCCAACCTTCTTGCGCAAGAGATTTTACTAGAATCAAGTGTCTTGATACTAAATAAAAAGGATAACTCCAACAATTCCTTTGTCCTCAACGCCTCCTAATTTCCAGGAAATAGTCACTTCAACAGTCTTTGATGGTTATACGGGTATCCGAAGTACGAATGAGATCGATGTTTGTTGTCCCAACCATTCTTGTTAGTCCCAATCCAGGTAAGAAAAGAAAGGGAATAGGTAAGTAATTTTCAACAAAGTCTTCGTGTAGTCGATTGTGATGCATATGGGATATGGTCATTTTCTACAAATCCTAGTTTCGTTAGGATTCATACGTAGTGTCCTAGTTCTATTAGGAGTATGTAATTTAATCTTATTAGGTGTTTATTTTAAGTAAGTGTTTGAGTGATAAAAGGAATTCTATTATACTTAGGAGTCTAATTCCTTATCATTGAGTCTTAATAATTATCTATATTAGGCGTGTGATTATGTTAGGCGTGTGATAATGTTAGTTTGTTATTTATCTTTATCCTTAAGCTAAAGATAGATAAGGTTATTAGTTGTTATCTTTAAGTTTTACTAGTCCTAGTAGGTTTAGGAAATCTTTTGTAGTATATATAGGCTATTTCGGCCATCATAATAGAGTTGTTGGTTTTTGTTTGCTTTTGATTAAAAGTTTGTCAAGTGCATGTTTGCATTGATTTTGGTCGTTGTATCAAGAACACATAGATCGTGGTTTATGTGAATCTCCTAATTGAGGTTAGGTAGAGATCCTCTAGTTCTTGAGGGAACATATAGAGCTTATCTTTTATTTGTTATTGTTTTCGTACATAAGTTCATAAAAATCACAAAAGAGTTCGAATAAATCCATAGAATCACATCAGATTGTTAGGTGTAGTGCTTCTTCCCTTATGCCACCTATTGGTACTATATAACTAGGAAGTAGGACTGACCTTTAATACAAAACACAAAGGTGTAACCTTTCTCTCAATACTAAAATTGATAACTGAAGCGTAGTATTCGAGTTTGCTTCAATCGGGGATACACGACAGAAGGAATTGTTCTATTTCTAAACTTCAACTTCAACAAGCGTAGGTTTATTTATATAATATGTAATATGGAAATGGAATAAGAATAAGAATATTTTTTATTTCTATCCCGAATCATGTGCCTTTCTCATAAAACTAGGAGCAATAAAAGGAAGCTAAATAATAAAAAAAAATCAAATCACACCATCTCTATAATAAATAAAGGCCTCATTTTCTCCTGAAGTTGTCGGAATTATTCGTAATAAGATATTGGCCATAATTGAATAGGTCTTATCAATAAAATTTAAAATTATCCACGATCTAGGAATAGATATCAATTCATTCTAAAATTCTTCTCATTAACCCTTGTGGGAAAACAATTACACAAACAAAGGATTTGTACAATACGAAATAACATAAAAAAAGATTCATTTACAAACCAAAAAATTGCAATAAAGAGCCAAATTTTCGACTACTACTTATACTACTATTTATCCCAATTATTGCAAATACCCAAACAAATTTCTCCTTTTTTAAGAATCAATAAGAAATAGTGGAATCCCATACGAATGCATACAAATGAAATGTAGTAGTATAGGAGCTATTCTGATTTCATCGAAGCGTAAGAATCAAGGAATTTTTTATCTAAAAAGGGAAGGGAAAAATAATCGAATATTCATTTATCGAAATGTCAAATTAAGGGATAGGAACATTATCTTTCCAAATCCAAATCAATATATATTTTATCCTTTCACAAGGAAAAACTTTGTTTTTAATTAAATCCTACGAGTAAATCTTTTTTTTAAAAAAGATTGTATTACTATTAGTTATAGTATTAGTGGTTGTTCCTAATCGTACCTATCCAAATAAAAATGGAATAGTAATAGAAATATGAACTAGAGTAATGGCTCGCTATTCCTTTAGTTTCTGAATAATAATCGTTGTGTAGGAGAGATGGCCGAGTGGTTCAAGGCGTAGCATTGGAACTTTTATGTAGGCTTTGTTTACCGAGGGTTCGAATCCCTCTCTTTCCGTACTTTCACCTAATTTAATTCGCCCACATTCCTAACTTTAACAAATCAAACAACATAAAATCTTATTAATAGAATGTAAGAGTTGGATCCTTCTTTTATTTTGATATTTATTTATTCTATTTTGAATTGTCGCGGTATATGAAATATTGGAACGAATGGACAAGGAGTAAAAATCTTTCTGCCAATCTAGGATACATGATATAGGATAAAATCTGGATCAAACCTCTAGCTTTAAACCTTAAGTCAATTGACTTTGGCGAAAGAAAGGGACCCAATTGTCCGAACTCTTTGCTTTGTATTTTATTTAGGGCTAAGCCTGACGAGAATAATATTGTACCACTAGCAATTCATTTATTTTTAAACCGGCCCACTTACTATCGATTATTTGATTGACTAATCCTTTATATGGGAATAGGTTAAGAGTCAAATGTTTGGGCAATTCCTTACGGGTGGATGAATCAAGAGAATTTTGAATTAGAGATTGGCATTATTGTTCATCCTTCGCCATAATAGTATCTTGGGATTTGCAACGATAACTTGGTATATCTACTATACGGTCGTTAACTAAAATATGTTTATGGTTAACTAATTGGCGAGCTCCAGGAATAGTCGGAGCCATACCCAATCGGAAAAGGATGTTAACCAAATCCATTACAAGTAAGTGTAGTAAAACCTGACCGGTAGTAAAACCTGACCGGTTGACCCTTTGGCTTTTTTGGCGATACGAACGTATTTAAGTAATTGACGTTCTGTAATACCATAATGAAAACACAATTTCTATTTTTCTTGTACACAAATATGATATTGAGATCTTTTCCCGAAATGCGATTGGTTTCTGATATCACTTCCCGCTTTAGGCCTTTTATTGGTTAGTACAGGTAAAGCCCCTAAACAGCGTATTTTTTTGAAACGAGGCCCTCGGTAACGCGACATAAAAACTCCTTTCTTTATATATATATATATATATATATATATATATATTCCAATGAATAAGAAAATGAATTGTATATCCATCATATACAAACCTTTTTATATATTATATATTGTATTATAATATGCTAAGTAGAATAAAAGAAAGAGTTTGTTCCCGATTTGTTCTGCCGAGATTGAACCCTTTTCCTTTTATTCCTAGTTGTATGTTTCAACGACATAATAGATCGTTTTCAAGAAGGGAAAGACACCCTTGTTCTTTTCTTTGTTCTTCGATTTTAAAAAAATAAATATATAATAAAAAAAGTTTGAACAAAGAAAAATGGAGAAAAGCCGGCTATCGGAATCGAACCGATGAGCATCACATTACAAATTCGATGCTCTAACTTCTGAGCTAAGTGGGCTCCCATAAACTGTACATGCACCGGAATTTAATGACCTATATTTTAGTTTAGGCTTATTCGTTTTTATCCTTGTATGATATAAATTTCTAATAAATAGAAATATTGAATTTAGTTTATTTCTTTCTATGTATATTCTATTTTGTACCTATAACAATTAGATTCTATTTAATTTTGATTCATAAACTATAGCATATTTTACTTCTCTTTTAGTAGAGCTATGAATTTGAAAATTCATTTCAAATCGAAATTTAAAACAAATTTCATTATGATAATTTTTTTAAAGATATTTTTTAGAGAAAAAAATAAAGAAAAAAATTAGAATCAATGAACTCCGGATCATAATAACATAATAAGATATTATTGGGCTTTTATTCATAGACTACTAGTCTTATATGCATGCTATGCGTGCGAAATCGTCTTTAAAGTTAAACTAATTAGATATTTATATCTAATTATAATTTGCATAAAAAAATATTTATAAATTTCTATTAAAGGGAGACATATTTATAGTTCAATGGTGTATAAACTAAGAAATTATATGAAAATCTGAAATATTTTTAATTGTATAATTTAAAGGCAATTTATAAGGATTGACTAACTATATAAAAACAAATCTAGTGTAGTGCAACACACATATTTGTTCAAGATTTCAAGTTTTCAAGTAGATAAAAGAAAACAACTCTAGAGTCTAGTGCAAAGTTCATAAGTTTCAACTTACTATGTGTCTCACCGCTTACAGCATGGCGACTTCATCGGTGTGGATGTTGTTTTGTCGGCTTTGGTTCACCTCCCCATCATGGTGTTCACGACATTTTTCACACGTAAAATTGAGCACAATGTATTGTGTAAATTGGGGGAAAATATGAAAATCATAAGCAAAATTGGGAGAAATAATGGAGATCATATCTTTATTATGTTGATAATCTAACTTTAGCATATAGAAATACATTTGACACCAAAATATCTATTACATTGTGTAACTCATCTAATGATTCTAAGAATTAAACGAAGGAGGAGAAAGAATGAAAGGAACCGTACTTCTAATCATTCATTAAAAGTTAAACTAAAACTCAAAAGAAATGAAATTATAAGAAACGCTTCGCAAAGTTTATTCCTCCTAAATGCAAGGTTCATAAGTATCAACTTACATATTCCATGCGTGGGATTGGAGGATGAAAATTGTGGGAAGTATAAAATTTTTCTTTTGGGTTTGGATTGTGAAATTAAATTTAAATGATAATAAAAGTATGCAGTTAGAAAGACAAAATACTATCTTATAGAGTTGTAGATTAAATTTCAAAACTATGTTTGAAGCGTTGAGATAATGCCAGTTATTAGTTTTCAATTTAATTAGCGATTTTTATTTTTATAAAAAAATTAGATAATAATGTGAAAACTAAGAAACTGACTTTCATGTTTGACTAGTTGTATTTTTTACCTTATTCATTTTTTTATTCAGTTATCAGATTCCTTTTTATGTCTAAGTTAAGTAGTTATTTTTACCTTTTTTTCTTTTTTTATAGTAAGAGTAAAATAGGATTTAAATATTTTGGTGTCCTACCCCACTTCACATATAGAATAAAAGTGATGAAAAACAAAGAATTGATCCTGAGTATTCAAAATTGCACGGGAAAAAAAGGGGGAGGAGGATATATATGGTATATATCCATCTATATCGAATTGGAGCTACAAAAATGATCAAATCATTTCTGATTAGACCAAAGCAAATGAAGATATAGACTTCCGATAGAGATGAAAGAAGATATACAAAAAATGAAATAGGAGGAAACATTTGATAGTAATACATATCAAATCTAATGAATTCGATGGTTCCGGCAGAAATGAAAAAATAACGGGGAAGGACATCACACTAAGATCCTAATCTTAAAAAAAAACTCAAAAGGAGATATGGCGAAATCGGTAGATACTACAGACTTAATTGGCTTGAGCCTTAGTATGGAGACCTACTAAGTGAAAACTTTCAAATTAAGAGAAACCCTGAAATTATTAAAAATGGGCAATCCTAAGCCAACGTCTTTTTTCAAATGCAAAAAAATAAGGATTCCGAGAACAAGAATAAAAAAGGATAGGTGCAGAGACTCAAAGGAATCTGTTTTAACAAATGTGGTTGACTGGACTATGTTGTTCTAAGAATTCTTCCGTCGAACCTCAAATCCAAAATTGGTGAAGAACATACTATATCAAATGATTAATGACACATATATATTATATGAATAGGAAAAAATGGAAGAATTCTTGTGAATCGATTTCAAATTGAAAAAAGAATCAAATATTCACTCGATAGTCTGATAGATTGTTGGAAGAACTGATTAATCGGACGAGAATAAAAATAGAGTCTCGTTTTACATGTCAATACTGACAACAATGAAATTTATAGTAAGAGGAAGATCCGTCGACTTTAAAAATCGTGAGGGTTCAAGTCCCTCTATCTCAAAATGCTTTTTACTCTCTAACTAGTTTTCTTTTTTTTCATTAATGGTTTGAACGCTGTTATACCCCTCATTTTTTTTCTTTTCAAAATGGATCTGAACGAAAATGTTTTTATCTTATCTCAAGTAAACGTACAAATGAATATCTTTGAGCAAGGAGTCCTCAATTGAGTCATTCACAATTCATATCATATTATTACATGTACTAAAATTATACAAAAATTTGGAAAACCCAAGGTTAGCGGTACTTTTCATCCTTTTCATTTAATTGACATAGACCAGAGTAATCAACTAAAATGAGAAGATGATGCACCAGAAAGATGAATGGATGGCAGGGATAGCTCAGTTGGTAGAGTAGAGGATTGAAATCGTCGTGTCACCAGTTTAAATTTGGCTCATGGCACATGCTTTTTTATAATGGATTGATATACATATTCATTAGCCAAGATCATGCCCCATACATAAAGTATTTATCTAGTTATCACGCGATATACAGGTACAAAATCAAAATAACGAAAAAAGAATAATTTGATGCTATTTTCTATTTTTTTTATTTGTTCATATTGTGTCTACTCTCAGGCAAATGCATATTAATACTTTATACATACATATGCCAAATATTCCAAAAGTTTAAATTAGTTAGTTGAAACACTCAAATAATAATAGAGTCTCGAATACTTAAAGGATGAAAATAGAGAAGATTTCTCTCAGATATAGTGAAAATAGAATCAGATTCCCTTTGATATCTATTTCTTCATTTCCTAATACATTATATGACTTTCTGGAACCGTCTAAGTAAGTAATTGATGGATATGTGGTACAATGTTCATAATACAAAATTTCTGAGTTCATTTGATCTGTTCTTAGCTCATTCAAAAGAAAACTTGTTATAATCTTAATGAATTCTGAATTTGTCTTTTTTTCTCTATCCGTAATGAAATACCAGTGGGACATCAATTATTCTCATTGATCTAGAAAAGAACATATAAATAGTCTATAGTCTTTAGATATTTGATGTCTTAGAAGTGAAAATAAGTTTCTTATGATTCAATAAGCATCATGTATTTCATAAAAATTGGGGACAATATAATCCTTATGTAAGGGCCATCCTATCAAACTTTCGGGCATTAAAATACGTTTCTGTACTAGTCCTGTTTTTAAGAGCGTTTATTAAACGTTAATTATATTTATTAAGTTAATTATATTCCAAAAAAGTCTAATTTATTAGAGTTGGTGGAATACGTTTTATATTATTGTCATGTTTGTAATGTATTTACTTTATTAATTTTATGAAGTTATTATTATTATATTTCGGGTTTGTGAAATTAGTAGAGTGGTATGTGACAAAATAAGTCGATTTCTTTTATTTTGTTTTGGTGTTAACCTTGTTGTTTACCAATCGGAAACCAAACCCTTATCAGATTTCCTTGTTGTCGGTTAATGAAAACTCAAACCCAAAGAAACCCAAACTCTAGCCTATTTCTCTCACTCTTGAAGAAACCATAAAAAAACCCAAAACCCCAAACTCAAAACAAAATCCCTTTCATGTGTTCTTTGCTCGACAAACCGAAACCCCAAGACCCAAATACTCAATCTCTCTCGTCCCTTGCTTCTTGCCTCATCGAAATCCGGTTGCTCTCCGGCGTTCTTGTTGCTCACCTGCGTTCTTGTTGCTCGTCGGAGTCCTCCTTTCCCTCAGTTCGCGTTGTTGCTGACGGTGACGTTGTAATAGTTTGGAGACAGCTGGTACTGCGTGGTACCCCTCTCCATTCGCGTTCATGCCAAAGTATTGATTTTCTGAAACTATGGGAACTAAGTTAAGAGTGATTGTCTATTATTATAACTATGTTAGTTTTCAAAATACACCTATACTTGTATTTTCTATTTATATTATACAGTGTGTACTCTGCTTTGCTGATAGTGTTGTCATTTCTGTGGCCTGTCACTTGGTGGGTGGCAGAGACAAACATTGTTGCAGGTTTGGTGTTCTGAGTTCGGAAATGGAAGTGAAGCGAGATTATGATGTCGACGTAGCTTATGGATTGACTTTGTTTCTAGATAGTGTATTTAAGAATAGTTATTATTGTTCCTTTGTATATAATATTTGGGTATATTAGTTGAGTTATTTGTATATATAAAGGATTTTGTTTTGTGGGCCATAACCCAAAGGTCTAGGATCGTTTTATGGGTTAAGTTTTTGCTGCGAGTAAATATTTAATTCGAGGCTTATTAAGCATTGATTGTGATTAGTGAATCTTAAGTGTGTTTATCTAGCAGCTTAGGAATCAGGTTGTTACAGTTTCAGACGTGGATGATTATCATACGAGATTCCCAACATATCGTAAGATTCCTGTTCTTGAAAATCGGCGCTTTTCCAAACCCACAAAACGAACGGAATTCAAGGATTCCCCTTGGAACAAATACTTTTATGCATACCTCTTCCGGCTGATCCACACCGTACTCAATTCTCGTAAGATGATACACACTAGGTGAGAGTTCGCCTGGTGCTACATTATAAGCACATTGAGAATGTAAATAATTGTAACCATATGCATATAAAATAACAGCAATGGAATGCCAATCTTTAGGCTTTATTTGTAACGTCTCTATTGCTTGGTAATCAAAGCCTAACGATATATGAACTAGCCCGTGTTTGACTAGCCAAGCAGACAAACGATCCTACATCTTGTTTATATCTCCATCATTTTTTCATTTGGATAAATATTTTATATTTACTTTACAATACGATGAAATTTCGGAAAATTGACCTGTTGCTTTCAATTCAAAAAAAAAGAATCATGTTTAATTCACTAATTCGTGGGAAGATACTGAGCTTTTGTATTTGAAAAATGTTTCAGCAGGAATCTCTGAAGTCGATGATAATTTATATTTATATAGTAATCCTTGATCATAATTTCCGGTATGAATACTACGCCCAACACGAAACTGGTGATTGATAGTAAAACATCGATTCTTCGGCTGAGACTTAATTGTATCTTGATAGATTTCCCGAGATATTTTCTTACGAAGCTTTGTTATAGCATCTATAGCTGCTTCTGGTTTAGGTGGACAGTCCGACAAATAGACATCCACGAGAATTAGTTTATCGAGCCCTCTATTATAGCATGTATAATTGGTACTGAACACCTCCCTGTAATTATACATGCTCCCATAGCAATAACATATTCTGGTTCAGGCATTCGCTCATATAATCGCACTAAAGAAGGGGCAATTTTCATTGTTACAGTACCGGCTGTTAAAATTAGGTCCATAGGGCTCGATCTTGGTACTAGTCCATAACGATCAAAGTCGAATCGTGAACCTATTAATGAAGCAAATTCGATGAAGCAACAACTCGTACCATAGAGAACCGGCCATAAACTGGAGAGTCTTGACCAATTTGAAAGATCACTTGATGTAGTTGAAATAACTGAATTTTGGCTTATTCGATCAAGTACTGGAAACTTAATGGAATTTAAAACTGTTTCAATCATTTTTTTTTTCCTTTTTCTTTTTATTGTCGGAATATTTGGGGATTAAGACCATTCCAATGCTCCTTTTCGCCAGGCATAATGTAAACCAACAATTAGGATAAGCACGAAAATTAAAGCTTCTATAAATACGGATTCACCCATTATATCAAAACTCACTGCTAATGGATAAAGAAAAATCGTTTTAACATCAAAAACAACAAAAACCGGAGCAAACATATAATAACGGATTCGAAATTGTAACCAAGCAACCCCCATAGGTTCTACTCGATTCGTAACTAGAAAGTTTCTCGAGTCCTTTGCTAATCCGAGCTTAAATTCCGGAAAATAGAAATGCTAAAATAGGAATAACACTTGATATCACTAAAAATGCCCAAAAAATATCATATTCATAAAATATAAACATAAATGGACTCCTTATGAATGTGGAAAATATGTCGAATTAGTTGATTCGAATTGGAATTGTCAAGTTATCCATACCTCTTTAGTCAAAACTACAATTCATTTTAAGTGAACCACCTCGTTTGTTTACTGTGGGATATGTCTCGTTTCAAGAGTAATTGACTAGAATCTTATTTCCATTTTGTTTTCCATTCCACTTGTAATTATATACAAATATATATTTATATTGTTCTTATCTTATACATATACAAAGAAAACTTTCTCACTTTCACCTCGATTTTTCGAACTAAAAAATTTTAAAAAATCCAAATTTAATTCTTGTTTTTTTTTTCTTAGGATAGAGAATTCACACACAAGATAATATTTATGAATTTTGATTTCCAAATTGGAATCGAGTTTGTTTGGTATATTTAATTTGAATTCGGACAAAGTAGTTTCTTTTGATTGAATAAGGACAGAAAAGACTACTTGTTGACGCTTTGATAGGTAATGTACATGAAGACAAAAAGATTCTTTGACAATGAAATTTACCAAAGATATTTTTCAAACACAGGCTTGTCTACAAATCAAATTTTAGTAAACAAAGTAAGTAGTGTGTTTCTAGATCCACTTATTCCACACCTCCATTCCATAAATAAATGCATTAACATGTATTATTGCGACAATTACAAGTTCGGTTAATTTGAGTTAAATGAAGAAACTTAATTAAATCTGTTCCGAAACCCAATAAACTGCTTCATTAAACATAACCCTTTACTTCTCTTTCACACGGTATCATCCTTACTTTATAACCCAACCCATCACATCACTGACCCCCTCACAACTTCCAACTCTCACATCACTTCATCTCTCTCTCTCTCTCTCTCTCTCTCTCTCTCTCTCATCGCTCATCTTCAACCTCTTGCCAAAAACCCTTTCACCATGTCTTCTCACAGTAAAAATACCGGAGATCACGAGAATTTTCCCAGAGAGAAAACACCATCACTTGATGAAATCAGCGCTCAAGAATCATCCAAGACCAAAGAAGATTCTACTGGATCAAAATCTGAATCCTCTACTCCACTTTCTCTCTCTCCAAAACAAGAAGATGGTGAAAACGAAGCTGAAAGTGAACAAGAAAAGGAGATTACAGTTCCTACAAAGCGAGGTAAGAAAACAAAGTAATCCCAATTTCTTGTGGGTTTTTTTGTTGATGTTGCATGGTGCAAATAGTGTAAGTGGACAGCAGAACTGTTGAATATCTTAAAGTTTCAAAAATGGTGGAAAATTGTCTGTTTGATGAGGGTCTTTATGAAAAAGAAATGAAAGAGTTTTGTTCAAGTTTTAACATAACGAGGGTGTATGGTGAGTGTGTGAATGGCTTGTGGTTACTTTACTGAAAAGAAATTGGGGGAATGGGTTGATGTCCCAATTGAGGGTTACAAATAATATATTAAGGGTAGGGAAAAACTGAACATCAATGGAACCTCAAATGCTAAAATTCTTGCTTTCTTTAATGGCAATTCTAATGCATTATCTTTAGATCAAAAAGAAATGTCCCCATTTCACAAATTGTTATTCCAGTTTGTTTGGCATTTCATTCTACCCCGTTCCTCAAAAAGAACCCAGGCAAGTCTAATGGATCTCTCCATTATGTACTGCCTTGCAAATAACATCAAAATCAACCTTCCCTTTTGATTATTTCACATCTCTCTCACTGCATTTCCCATAACACCAAAGTTAGCTATGGAAATCTTCTCTCCTCTATTTTCAAAAATTGCAAAGTTAAATTGCCTGCCAATCCCTCCTTTTGTCTTGAACCAGAAAATTATCTTACCAAGGACACTCTGTCAAGGCTTAGTTTATGGTTGGTCAATGGGAAACTAGACTTTGAGAGGGAAGAAGCGCCTCTCAAGGTTGAGGTACTAGAGGAAGCTGGGTGAAGAAGGAGTTCCAAGTGGGTCTGTGAGGAAGAGTCAAAGGTTAGCTGGGTTCAAGTCTCTTAAGGAGTAGGATCAAGGTGAAACAATATTTATTCACCTAGACTTGGATCCAGTTCCTTCTACCGCTGTGGAGTTTTCGTTGTTATCTACTACTGGGCTCAACACGCTACTTCGGGAAATTCAGGACACTTTGACCCTTCTGCACACCAGGACCAATGCCTAAGAGACCACTGTCTCTGCTCTGGATTCTCAGCAGCAGCAACAAACTGATAGCTATCAAGAATGCTGATACGCGGGATCAGGAACAAGGTGGATGGTGTGACTCAAAATTGATTATGTGGTCTCCTCTCTCTTAAAATGCTCAAAGCCCTAACTTCCTTTAACTTTGAAACAATTGAACAAGTTTTTTTTGTAGCTCTAATTATTGTTAAATAATTTCTTTTGGATCTCTCTTTATGCGTCCTTTTGCGACACATGAAGCACTTTTAATTTCTTCTATTTTTCTGCTTTACTCTGCATATTGCTACATATCTGTTGTCCATATTGTTGCTTTCTGCCTGTTTATTTTTTTTTTGTGGTTGGATTACTAATATTATGAGATCTGTGTTCGAGCAACTTGCTTGATGCCTAGACTGTTGACTCTCTAGTGCTGCAGGGTCATTTCTTGGTTTTGATAATGACAAAGGGGGAAGAGATATTGTTGTATATAAATTTTTTTATCTTCGTGCCTACTTAGTTCCTATGCATGTTTTCTCATCCCAGTTCCGAGTAGAGCCCGATCCTGTTCCCAGTCTTAGTTGAGTCCACTTAGGTCTAGTTTGTGTAATTTTTTTTGTGCGTAATTTTTTTATTATTATTATTTTGTTTCTTTCGTTTTTTTTTTTAAAAAAAACATAAAAATATAAAAAATTTCAAATTATTTTTCATCATTAAAAAGGAGGAAGATTGTTGTTTCACTATTTTGATAATGACAAATACTTAACTTTGTTTAATTTTAGTTTTTATTCGTGTGTTATTAGGTTTAGGAGTTCTTGTTTGGACTTAGTTTTAAACTAGATTTATTCTTTTTGATTCATTAGTAATCACAAATAATATGTTAAACAACTTATGGAGAATTAATTAGGAGGTTAATCAAAATTAAGTTGTTAAACTTTATTTGTGACAAACCATTTATATTATGGATGTAAAAATTATGATTTGTTGTGATTCCATAATATTCTGTTGAGTTAGTTTTTGTGCAGCCTTTTGGATGAATTCCATAAAAAGGAGCCGTCAAAATCTAACCTAAACAAGCGCCTAAGAAGCATGAGTTGTGGTAGTTCCTAGATTTTAGAACCACAACAACCCACCTACTTACAAGGCTGGGAAAAGGAACGCGTTGTTAGTGGCTGAACTTGTGGAAATTAAGCAACTAACCCCCAACGGATATTTTCAACGGATAGATCATGGAAGAAGTGGCTGAATACAAAGCTTCATTTTGATCTTGGAAAAGATCGTGGAAAAGATCGTGGGAAGATTGTCCTCTACAAATAAGCTTTTGTAACAATCTTTTTATGTATGCTTTCAGAATTTTAAGTGGAATATCTTAGTGAAAGTGTATTCGGTTTTACTCTTCTTTCATTATTACTTAGTGTATTATAGATTGGGTTGCGTGAATCTAAATCTGTAATCATTTTGAGAGAAAAAGAGAAAGAGAAAGAGAAAGAGAAAGAGAAGAGAGAAAGAGAAAAGACTTCGAGTGAAGTCAAGAGAGAAAGTCAACTGTTCAGGGGAACAAGTTGACTGGGAACTAGTTCCTAGAGGAACAGAGTAGGTCCGAGTTTAGGTTGTACAACAGTGAGTCTTTTGGCCTAAAGTTATTAAAGAAAATTGAGTCAAAATTCCTCGTGGTCAAGGTTTTTCTTCCTATTGGGCCTAGGAAGTTTTCCTTGTAAAAATCTCGTGTTCTTATTTCTTTCTATACATTATTTCTTTCTTAGCAAATCATTCTTTTATTTCCGCAAAAAGTTTAATAATCTCTCCAACTACAATTCACCCCCCCCCCTCTTGTAGTTGCTTAAGTGTTCGTACTCGACTAACATATTCTACAAAAAATTTCCCATTTTTTCTACCGAAATTTCTACCAAATTATCCCATTTTAATATTCTACCAAATAATATCTCAAATTCTCGTAACCTTATACTAAAGAACATGAGCTCGTAATCGGATATGAAATTCATTCTTATCGAAATATCCCAAAACATATTAAACAAGAAATTGGTAGAACAAAAAATCTGCAACTATAATAAATTACACAAAAAATCAAGATTTAGTGAAATTATAAAAAAAATTACACAAAAAGAAATAAATGTGGAATCATATGAAATTACACAAAAATCAATAAATCTGGAAGACAGAATTGAACGATATTACACAAAAACGAAATTATTAACACACAAATTAACAAATTAAACTAAAAAATGGAAAAAAAAAAAAATCTTGAACGAACTCTAGATCTGGCCGGAATCGAGGGACAACGTCTGAGAAGAAAAGTAAAAAGAAATTGTTGTTGGTGTTCGTGGGTGATAGATTGTGGATAGTCTTCGACCAACTTCACACAACTATTACAATTTCTCTCGACGAACAAGATACCTGAGTTTTCGGCGAAGATGGTAGTACAATTTATTTGATCAAATTTTTCAAACCAACCTATTTAGACGACTAAACCTACAAAATTACTAAATATAATTATTATTTTATATTTACAAAATCATTTAAATATATTAGTATTATCTTTTATTAAATATACACTATATCATTATCTTATAATTATTTATACGTTGGTGCGATTTATCATTATATTTTTTAATAACATGATATTTTATACATTTATAAAAACTAAGTATTATAAAATTGATATAGTATAAAAGAGAGGCAAGAGTGACGAAGAGTGAGAGAGGGAGAAGAGTAAGAGCGAAGTGAGAGAGGATGAGAATGAAGACCGGCGAGATGGTGAAGAGGGACCGGCGAGATCTTGAAACTAAATTTGAAGCCATTGATGTCAAATGAACGAACGATAAGCTGAACGTTTGCGCGAGCGAGAGAAGAAGACACGTCGACATCGCGAAGCTTGAACAACCGCGAAGCTTGAAAGTTGGTGGCGAAGAGAGGTGGGCGAGAGAGAAAGTTGAAGGAGATCTACAATGAGAGGGAGGAAGGAGTAGGAGTCAGGTTGATGGAGGAAATCTCAGAGAGGGAGAAGTGAGAGTGAAGGAGGCGTTTATACTTAGGGTTTTGTTAACTATTTTGCTGTGTGGGGCTATTTAATAATTTGGGCCTTTTATTGTTGTAGTGGCGGTGGTGGTGGTGAAAGAGGAGAAGACAATAGAGATGGAAGAGGATTTAGGATGATGAAGAGGGAGGCCATTACAGAGGAATGAGGATGGGAGGGAAGGGGAGGGTTTAGGATTAGAAAGGGATTTAATTCAAAGGTTAAATTTTGATCTTTCTGAAATCAATGGTCTTAATTCATAATTTTTGACATTATTCTTTATGAGAATTGAGAGTGGTCAATCACATGGATTCCTAACTTAATCAATGGTTGGATTTTCATCTTTCTAAAACCAATGGTCATTCCCTAAACAAAATAAAAAAATAAGCCTAAACTACTAATAAACGAGTATTGTATTTTGTTATTATTATGATTTGAGTATTCTAATTTCTATTTCTAGTATTATTAGTTTAGTAACTTTAGAAATTAGTAGTATTACTAGAAATTAATAGAAATTAGCAACTTTCGAAACTAAATTAGTATTATTGATTTTTAAGAAATTATTTTTCTAAATTTATAATTTCAAAATATGTGAACATGTTACATGCGGTGATTATGGATTAATTTAATGCTAAAATGTAAGACGTAACATAGTAACAGTTACTCGATTATTGCCGATGGCCCGATATTATGATTTACGACATAATATCTTAAAATTTGCATTTACAATTTGACTTATGTTTTAATATTGATACTTGTTATTGTGTTAACTTTGTAATATCACTAATATGTTATCACTTTATCAATTATCAATTAATTAGTAGTTTTATACTTAGTAATAATTAACAAGTTAGTGAAATACTGAGTTAACGATCTAATTAAGCAACTGACTAAATTCTAAGTTACTATATGATTGTTAACGAGTTATTATGTAGTAAGTACTTATTAACTTATTGGATTATGGTAGATTACCCTTGTTAACAATTAACATTTGATTTTGATTTTTAAGAAGTTAGAATTTTAGAAAGAATAAAAAACTGTTAGAATTTTAGTAAGATAAACTTGTAACCAAATGTTCACACAAATTGATTTGAATCAATCGTTTGATGATTGATCATTAGTGACTTTACATATATTGTTCAATTATATACTCTGTTGGAGGAACACAAAAATAATGCAATAAGTCACTAGCCAATAACCTAAGTCTTAGTGTAGTAACTTTACTCGTTTATAGAAATTGTTGTTATGTTTATTATTATTCTAGAACATATGAACCCTCGTTATAATAATTTAGGCCTCACATGAATCGTAGTTGTAAACATATTATTGTCATTTTTCATAGTATTATAACATATCAAGAGTCGTTATACTAATTTATAATCAATAGAGTATTAGATTGGTTTTATAATGATTTTAATACCAAATCTATAGTCACAACATAATGCATATATACCGCGTGATGTTTGTTATTGTTATTGCTTTTATCAACATTGTTATTACTATATTACTATCAGTATTTATATTGTTATTGTTAATAATCATGTTCTTATTTATATTACTGTTGCTATTGTTAGCATTGTTACTATTACTGTTATTATTATTATTATTATTATTATTATTATTATTATTATTATTATTATTATTATTATTATTATTATTATTATTATTATTATTATTATTATTATTATTATTATTATTATTATTATTATTATTATTATTATTATCAACATCATCGCTTTTTGTTTATTATTTTCATTATTCTCATTATCATCGTAGCTATTTGCAGACTTATATATCAATCATAATGCTTATAATAATAAACCATTTCAATAAATCTTGGAATTGATTAGTCGACTTAAGAGTTGATTAAGAGAATACACTAAACATCATGATAATAATATATATATTTTTTATTAGTTTTTCGTTATCATCCATATATTTATCGTATACACACACACATATGTATATATACGTCGATCTTAATACTTTTAATAATATGATTTGTTTACAAAATCTATAACAAAATTAAAATGACCCGACCATGACTTAGCAGAAGTTGGGTTGACGTTCAATAGTGAATCGCCCCATGTTTCACAATGATTGAACTAAGGTCATTAGTAATTCAACCTGAGTACACTTGACTTTACTCAAGCATACATGAAGCCCAAATACGACCTGCGCAAACCCAGTTAAAACATGTCCACGAGCGATCATGCTCGGGAATGGATCGACTTGTAAATATAGCGCTCAGACATGTCCGGCACCCGACAATCTAATGACTCAAATGTGGTCAACCCAGGTGAACAAAACCTAACCAAACACGACCTGGTGCACCGACTGTCAGAATCCTGACTTGTTCGGATCTAACCTGATTCGCCGTGGGTATACCAAGAACCTGTTTTGACACCACTACAATCAGGTATGAGGATTGACCCTCACATGTCGAACCACGTTAAAATCATGTCAGTATCAGGTTGACCCGTGGTCATATTTATTTCTGATACAACTACTTATTATAGATGGTATAGTACTCTATCTCTTTTCTAATTAGTAAGTCTTGTGTAAGCCAGTTTTATCATCATGTTAATGTAACATATTACTTCATCCATCCCAAAACATTATGAACACTTGTGAGGACACGTAATTTAAAGTGATAAATTATAGTTTGGTTTTCAAGTGTTTTTTTATGAGAAAGTAGATATATATAATAGAATTTGTTTGATGGAGGTTTTTTTTTATTGAAAGATAAAGAAAGTTTGGTATTTTTATAGTAATAGAAGATAGATTATGAAACAAAGAGGTGTAAGAAAAGTAATATAATAATACTGGGACTATGTCAACTGAAAGTATTCAAACTAATTTGGACATATAACAAAGACAAGTGCTCAGATTATATTGTGACATAGGGAATAACATCATCGCAAATTTTGCCTATAAAGGGTCACTTTTTAAGTTATAAAGATCATTTTATAAGTTAAAGGGATCGTTTTAAGTTAATTATATCACTTATAAGCTAAACAGATTATTTTACGTTAAACGGACACTTTTATTCCAGGAGTCACAATTTACTTAGAACAGTCACTTTTACGAGAAGTACTCATTTAGCTCAGAATATTATCATCGTCTTACCAAATCCTTGCAAGTCGAAATCACATGATATTTTGAAATTTCTACTTTTTTTGTATTGACTTGTTATAATTCACATATCTCTTACAATTTGAATCCTACATGTGATTGTATGCGTATACAATTTCACATGTTCTGATAGAGCATAAAGCTATTTATGGGGTTTTAACCATCATATTAATTTTTTGGTTGAGTTGATCATTTAACATGGTATCTGAGTTGTCGTGACATAAAAGCTTATGGGCTTAAAACACATCCACGCCTCCTTTTTAAGTGAAATATTTAGGAGCAAGTATGACGAAAGCCTATGCTACATCCACACTTCAAGTCGAGAGGGTCTCAAGTGAGGGGTGTGATAGAGTTATAAACTAGTCTTGGGACATCAACCATCAGCGTCAACTTTTTTTAAGTTGGTCATTTGACATTTTCCATCAATGTGTTCGATCATGTTTACGTGATGCAGAAAAAACTGCTAGGATGCACCGGCCTCTAGATACACCTGAGTATATAGTAAAAGAACTCAAAATCTATGTGTTACTAGATATTTCTAATATATAGTCATATTTATCTTGATGCATATTCAACTTCTAATAATTTGTTTTGTAAGAGATAACTAATGATAATTAGTGTTTCATCCGTATTTTTGTAGATACTATGTAAGCATAGTAAATACTATTCACCAACTAACCTTGTTCAATTTGTTATTTCTTATGTATAAGAAATGAAATAGACAAGTGAAATCTTCTTTAGTTTCTCTGTATGCATATTGTTATAATATCAATTTTTTTCGCTATACGTAATTAAAAATATTTTTTATCAAAGTAATGCATTGAATAAAGTGAAAAACAAGATGTAGCAACTAAAAATACAGAGAAAGTAATCAATATTCTACAATTGTGTCTTGGCAAATGTGACAAGTGAACTTAAAGTAGAACAAATTAACTAAAAAACATCGGAAGCTAAGTTTTTTATAAGTGAACATCTACTTTTAATGTAAAATTAGACAACGCTCCAACTATTAAAAAGAGAATAATGGATCACATTTCTGAAAATATGTGAATAGTTTTATCTATTGGTGATAAGTTTAATCCATTTAGATTAGTAATCACGTTCTTCAATCTAATTAGTGAGTAATTTAATTCATTTACTGATTAGTTTAATTCTTCCGGTAAGACTATCGAGTTAACTACAAAATAGTATGATGTAGTTCGAGATATTTTGGAAAAGTGTTGGCTTAATAAGATTGAATGGACTTGTTCGCAGAATGTAAGTTTAAGTTTGGCTAATTCTATATCAAACTTAGGCAGCTTATTCAAACAATCTATACTATTATCCAAAGCAAAATCCTAAATTTTATGTGGCAAGCTAAGATTCACCGAGCAATTCTAGAGATACACAAAAAAAAGTCTCCGCATTTCGGTGTCCACGTGGCATTTGCTTCATTTGCTCGGGGAAAAAAATTAGTGTTACTTTCAAAAGTTGATAATTTAGGTAATTAGCTATGTTAATTATGTCAATTTATATCATGATTCTCAATCCCCATATAAATTTGACCGGAAATCGATCACTCTCATATTGATTACATTTCGGATTTCAAATATGGTAATGAAAATAATTTATCAATTAATCATGATTTATGCTAATTGCCTATGTTTTTTCATTAATAGAATATGTGATTAGGGATTCACTCCACATGGAAATAAGCAATTTAATCTTATGCGCAAGTTGATCACCTAAATCAAAATCTTTTCTAATTTGGATGACGTGATTGTAGGGATTGATTTAATAAAGCTTTAATATGAAAATTCGTGATTTAATGATATTTTATTTTAACAAAATTTTAAAAATCGAGTAAAAAACAACCTTTAATTTTGCACTATAAATACCCTAATTATTTTTGCATCGCATTATAACATCAAAATTCATAAACTCTAAACACCTATTCATACACCATTTGAGAAAACAATTTATGTCAAGCAATTCACGATTTGCAACAACATCTAATTTTCTGTAAAAGGTGAATTCGTCTCAACATCAAATGGGAAGATCAATTCATTATTCATGGCTTTCATGAATGAAAGAGTGTACCATATCTCACGTGATTGTTTAACATGTTTACACGGGATTACATTAGAGTTTTTTGTAACAATGTTCAACATTATTTGTCGTCTTTATTTTTTCCGTGATTGTAACATAATTTATCATTAGTTTCATTAATTTCCTCTATAATTTATAAATGCAATTTCTCATTCTCATTTGCCCTAAAAAATGATAGCCTTCTCTCATATTCATCTTCATTCTCAACCTTTTTTGTTCTCATCTTTGTTAGTCTTTCCAATTAAATTATTACTATTCATTCTTTATATTCTACTTTCAAATTTTTTTAAAAAAATTTATGGATGGAATGCAAGAGTGTCGTCTCGATAACATGTCAATATTTAGGCCATGCAAGATTTGCAAAAGGAATCTCATTAACTTTATATATCAGTTTTTTCACAGCCGTGATAATTCGCAGAACGTCCCTTCTCCAAAATCGAATGAAGAGCATGTTATGGTTATGATTATCACAAAAAATATTCATGGCAAAGTTATTAGCGTTTTTACAGATTATATTTGCATATTATGTATTTCCATTTTTATATCAATTTCTCTTCATGTAATCTCATTTGAATAAATAAGATGTTTCAAGCTCTTATGTATGTTCTTTATGTGTATTTTTTTATTCATTATTTCGATAAACTATGCTACTTAGATCAGTTAAAGTTGCCGATAATTCATTATATTCCTTTAATTGTAAACATAGTTAGTTGGAATGATATTCTAACATATTGTCATCAAATTCCTTCTTAACTTTGGGAAAAATTATCATTAATTAGAATTATTTCCAATTACTTTCATACTAGCTTATAGAAACTGCTATTTTGTGTTATATTTAAGCAAATCATGTATAATTCATGGCTAATAAATCTTTTGTCCACAATTGGGGCATACTTAATGTACATAAACTCTAATTCATAATTAGCTAACACTTTAATTGTAGCGTTGTGATAATGGTGCCTTAGTCTTTACCCAGAATCAAAGTTAGTGATTAGTTATGCGTATTACTTACACGATTATTCCACCACTATTAACTTCTCATGTTTTGCTTCTATTTTTTATGGAAATGATTATGGAAGCATTATTTCAAGAAAATGTAAACAACATCCCATCAAAAATTTGAAGAAATAAAATTGGCTCCTTAATTTGATTTCAAGAATTTTGAACAACATAAAAGCATAACAAGAATAATAAGAAGAAACACAACTTAACAAAAGACAACTTAAAATAATAAAAATTATAAATGGGTGGTTTTAATTTGATTGATTTGAGTAGGACCTAAATTTAATTTTAAAAAAAAGATGAAATTTAAATCCATGCAACTTTAAATTAGGATTTCACCATTACAAATTAAAAGAAGCAAGCTCTAATGGAAGCTGGGTGATTTTAATTGAGGAAATCGATTGGTGATAGTTTACGGAAATAAATACAATATTTTAGGTATATAGTTGATAGTCTAAAAGTGGCATATTATGATCAAAACCTATATTTTATAAATGAAAAAACTGTTATAAGTATTAGTTCCTTTTGTTCATTAGTATCTTTTCATTTTTTATCATTAAGATAATTGAACTGTAAAGAAAAGTATTAGGTATATTATGTTGAGTTCAAAAAGTTTCGAAATGAATTGTCCTTTTCTTTAAATATATGTTAAAATTTATGGTTAATATAAATCCTCGACGGTGGGAGTATCTGGGAGTTTATGTGGTTTTCCTTTTAAGATTTGATTTCTGATGCAAACTTTAAGTATCTGATCCACCAAATTATTTTTTATGTTTCAAACTTATTGTGTACTATTAAAATAGATTTTCCCTTTCAAGAAACAATATATGTTGTACTCTTGATTGCTGGAGTAACTCATGGATTGAACTCATTTTTGTTTTTGTATGTGTCATGAAATTTTGAGCTATATTGTAACAGGCTTGTTTTTAAAAGTGTTTATTTAAAAAACTAAATATAATTATTAAGTTAATTATGTTTCGATTATTATTATTTTATTTGAATTGGAATGTGATCTTATTTGTTGAATTGCAATATTTTTTGTTATATAAATACTATAGAGACATTGTTATTAAATATATTTTTGGGTTTTAAATATCCAAAATGAGTTGTTTGGTATTTTACGAAATGAAAGCCGAAATAGATTTCCTTGTGTAGTCTTTTGCTTTGTCGGTTGTTTTTGGAAGATAAACCCCAATATTTCCCCCTTTATTGTCGGTTAATGAAATTACGCAAACCTCATCACATTCCCTTCTCGTAGGATCTGAAATTTCAAACCCCAAATCCCCAAGGAAAACCCGAAACCCCGTAAAACCCCAACCCCGTGAAACCCAAAACCCCAGTTACTCCTCTCTCTCTCGCGCGCATCTCTTCTCTTTCAGTTCGCCGGAAAAACCTCCCCTTGTTGCTTGTCGGAGCTTGCTCCCCGTTCACCGGCGTTGTCGTTCGAGTCTTTCCCTCTCCTCCCTCGAGACTCTATCTCTCGTCGCGCTTTTTGTTCGCGATTTTGCTGCTGCTCTCGACGCTGCTATTCGGTGGTGCTTCGCCACCACCGCAAGTTGTCGTGCTGCTGCCGGTTGTGGTCGTGGTGCCATCAAGGTCGGTTTTTCTCTCCCCTGCTCCGTTGCTGCTGTTGGTTGTTGTTGCTATGCCGCCGTGAGAAGTGGTCGAGCGAAAAAGGGTACTTTTCCCCTTCTTATGCTGTGAGTTGTGTTGTTGATGACCATGTTCATGTTGTTGTTGTTAAATTGATGCCTGATTTTGTATTGTTGTTGTATTGTTGTTATTAGTTTCAATTCTAAGGACACTAAAGTATTAAATTGATTATTTGCAAAATAGAATGAGTTGTAGAATAATTTGGGTATTGAAGTCTAGCTGAATTAAATCAATTGTACCTTCAAATAGTTATCAGATCAGTTTCTTGTTGGTTGAATAAGGTTATTAACTAAGATCAGTTGGTACTACTAGATGGTTGTTGTGGTAGTTGTTATTATGGTGGTTTGTGCTGTGTGGTTATTGTTATTGTCGGTTTTGTTGTCGTTCTGTTGTTGGACTACAACTAACGAGTCCTGTTTATAAGGTTAATGTCACATATCTTGGTTATGATTTTGCAATCCACTTAATCTTTTTTTGTATGTTTGTTTTGTTAGTGTAGTTTGATTATTATAAGCTTCTCTCTAGTTACGGCGAATAGTGAGTTATGGAAATGGATAAATCGATTAGAGATTGTCATTTAGATTTATGAAATGATTTGTATTAACTAAGTTAGTCGAATTAGTTTACTTTTCGGAAATCAATGAGAATAGTTCCCGAGTATTATTATTGTTGTGGTGTTGATGATTGTTAACTAAAGTAATTGAATAAGTTGAGTTATGTGAGTCATTGAAGTTAATAGAATTAGAAAGCTATGAGTTAGTTATGTTAGTTTAGTTAACTAAAGAAAGGAAAAGGATTAGTAAAATGTTGATAATACCAAGATTGTTAGACGTAAACTTTATTACGAGGTTATCTACTAATATATTCGAATAAATGAGATGAAGAAATACCTTATAAACGATTTAATATAATAAAGTGACGTTGATTGATTAGAATTCACATAACTAAGTTGGTTTATGAGATCACTTAAATGAGTATAAGTTTGTAGATTACCTCCACGTAGCCTTGTCATATGGTCGTGTAATCCAACTAGAGTGGGGAAGATTGCTTTTATATGGTTATGAGTATGTTCTGTAGATTGATTTCGTTATTGAATCTGTTATTTAGAATTCAACAAATACTACATGAAACATATCCATTTGTTTTCATTAATCAACTTTGGATTGATGAACCTTGAGAGTGGTGTTTGAGTTAACTCTCCTTAGTTAATTCTAAGAGAGAGACCTATGGTAATTGTTGTTGGTGCTTGATAACGGTTGTTATCATTGTTTAGCTAAATGTCGAATAGTAATCATGAAGTATAAAGGGGGTAAAAACTATTTACATACAAAAGTATGAGGTAGTGCGTAAGTGGTTCAGTAACTCTCCTTAGTTAATTCTAAGAGAGAGACATAGGTATGGTAAGTGTTGCCATGACTTGATAACAAATAGTATTATCAAGATGAATATAGATTGATAAGTATGAAAAGAGAAGTAGTATGAACTACCGATATGCAAAGGTATGCGTTGTATGGAATTGGCTTAGTAACTCTCGTTAGTTAATTCTAACTAAGAGACCTAGTGATATTATAGTGGATATCTCATCGACATGATTACTTACCATCAGTTGTGGCTCACAAGCTTAATGATTGGAATTGGAATTGAAAGCCATGTATGCATCGATTTGAAATATGTATTTATAAAAGTTATATGTTCAATGATTATGGTTATCTATGAGGGAAATCACTTGGTTTGGTTTGTTATTCAAAGATCGTTATTTAGGATTACTAAATTAGTGGATGAGTTATATGAATGATCTGATCGAGTTATGAACATAATCGAAAGGAATTTGAAAGGGGAAAGTAGCCTCGTCTGAGTCGACGGATGAGGTGACATGAACAGTGCCCCATGGACTGTGAACCTTGGGGGCCCCACAGGGAAACTTGCCCATTGCTCTGTGAGGCGATAATCGGGCGTTATATCAGGTAATGTGAAACCTGTGGATGGCTGATGAAATCAGCGGAAAAATGTACTCCGGACTAGTCGCGGTTATTGGCCAAAAGTAAAGCGAATGGTTGGGTGACGACCCCCACTGTCGGAGTGTAAGCTTTGTCTCCTCCGCCGCGTTCTCTTTCCCCTGGTTAAAAGGAATGTTATCTCAGAGTATGAAAGTTATATCGATAATGGATTCCCGATAAGGAATCGTATTGTGGTAAGTTGTTTCGATATTGGATTCCCGATAAGGAATCATATCAGGTAAGTAGTGAATGTTTATTCAGTATATGAATATGAATATCGATATTGGTTTCCTGATAAGGAGGCATATTATGGTAAGTGATACTAACGTTAGATTCCTGATAAGGAATCATATCTTGTTATGTGGATTCCTGGTAAGGAATCGTATCTCGTTATTGAATTCCGATAAGGAATCGTTATGATAGGGAAAGTTATTATGTTATTTGTTGCCTGATAAAGGTTTGTGTAGGACAGTTTAAAGGATTGATTAATAGAGTATGAAAGCATAAGTTTGGATTCTGATAAGAAATCAATTAAAGGAATTAAAGTATATTGCTTATATCAAAGTTGGTGACCTCAAACTCCTATTGTGAATCATGGTAAGTTGAAAGGTCGACTAAGATGAGAAATATAGAAACATGTCAGTGTTGAGAGTCACCTTATTGTTTGTTACATGTGATGATGATGATATAATATGAAATGTGGAATTGGAAATGTAATATGTATGTTCAATAAGAATTGCTGCTAAGCATGCTATGATTGTTGAATTTATGTGATTGCGTAGAGTTGTTTTCAAGTAAAAGCCACCAAAGCATGTGTTACTCTTATTTACGGGTTAGTACTCAGCTTTGCTGATGTTGTATGTTGTTTTGTCATTTCTGTGGCCTGTCACTTGGTGGGTGGCAGTATTTCTTAATGTTTCAGGTTGAAGCCGTGAGTTATCTTTCAAGTTGAAGCGATACGAGAGGTGTATTTATGTATTGTTAAAGTGAGGCGCTTAACTTGTAATATTTAGTTATCAACTTTTTTTTTAATTTTTTTATTTAAGAGTCGTTAGTGCTCCTGATTCTCTTTGGTTGTTGCTCCGCGAAAGCGTTGAGGTTTGAGCTTTGGGATTTGGATATATTTTATTTATTGAAATTGTAACAAGTTCATATTATTTCTCGCTTTAGAGTTGTCCTATTTTAAAGGAAACTTTGCCGGATTTTCTGTAGAAATTTATGGAATAGAGTCTGAGAATCAGAATGTAGTTAATAGTTAATTAATTTGAATAGAGTTGGGAATTGAGTTCCATACTCCCGATGTAGTTCGGTGAGTGTGATGGTAATAGTTCGGGTTATCTCGACAAGTCTCTTTCGCTGTGCTTAATCCTCTGTAAGCTGGTCGGAGAATTCGGGCTGTTACAAGTGGTATCAGAGCTTGATTAGTTTTGGATGCACTGTGATCTCCATGTCATAGTGTTGTGGTCGAATATAGGTTTAATGGATTGACTAAAGAGTTAGGTATAAATGAATCAAGCCGTATGAGTGTTTGCGCTTATGCGTGTGCTATATGGAGCCATTCATATGAATAGGTGTTATTTGTGTTTATATTTGCTAATGTGTATATTGTTATCTTGTTATGGCTTATTGTCTCTATATTATTTACTGCGAATGTATATTTCAAGAAAACTTATATGGTTTGCTTAAGTAAATGTTTTCAAACGAGATCTCTGCAAATGAGATGATTGAAATCCAATGCCAACAAGTTTGCCCC
The DNA here is from genome assembly GCF_026745355.1 of Beta vulgaris subsp. vulgaris. NCBI lineage: Eukaryota > Viridiplantae > Streptophyta > Magnoliopsida > Caryophyllales > Amaranthaceae > Beta > Beta vulgaris. The sequence goes on from NC_079208.1 coordinate 22,215,166, forward strand.
TTTAGTTCTTTGCTCCTTGATATTGCGAGTCAAGTCGAAGTAGAGATTTTCTTTGCTCCTTGATTTCGCGAATCAAGTTGAAGTAGAGAACCAAAAGATGATGGTAGAATGGAGGCTGGACGCTAATATCTTATGACCTTGAGATTTTGGTTTTCTGAGAAAAATTGTTTGCAAGTTTCGAGGACGAAACTTTTGATAAGGGTGGTAGTATGTAACAGGCTTGTTTTTAAAAGTGTTTATTTAAAAAACTAAATATAATTATTAAGTTAATTATGTTTCGATTATTATTATTTTATTTGAATTGGAATGTGATCTTATTTGTTGAATTGCAATATTTTTTGTTATATAAATACTATAGAGACATTGTTATTAAATATATTTTTGGGTTTTAAATATCCAAAATGAGTTGTTTGGTATTTTGCGAAATGAAAGCCGAAATAGATTTCCTTGTGTAGTCTTTTGCTTTGTCGGTTGTTTTTGGAAGATAAACCCCAATATTTCCCCTTTATTGTCGGTTAATGAAATAACCCAAACCTCATCACATTCCCTTCTTGTAGGATCTGAAATTTCAAACCCCAAAACCCCAAGGAAAACCCGAAACCCCGTAAAATCCCAACCCCGTGAAACCCAAAACCCCAGTTACTCCTCTCTCTCGCGCGCATCTCTTCTCTTTCAGTTCGCCGGAAAAACCTCCCCTTGTTGCTTGTCGGAGCTTGCTCCCCGTTCACCGGCGTTGTCGTTCGAGTCTTTCTCTCTCCTCCCTCGAGACTCTCTCTCTCGTCGCGCTTTTTGTTCGCGATTTTGCTGCTGCTCTCGACGCTGCTATTCGGTGGTGCTTCGCCACCACCGCACGTTGTCGTGCTGCTGCCGGTTGTGGTCGTGGTGCCGTCAAGGTCGGTTTTTCTCTCCCCTGCTCCGTTGCTGCTGTTGGTTGCTGTTGCTATGCCGCCGTGAGAAGTGGTCGAGCGAAAAAGGGTACTTTTCCCCTTCTTATGCTGTGAGTTGTGTTGTTGATGACCATGTTCATGTTGTTGTTGTTAAATTGATGCTTGATTTTGTATTGTTGTTATTAGTTTCAATTCTAAGGACACTAAAGTATTAAATTGATTATTTGCAAAATAGAATGAGTTGTAGAATAGTTTGGGTATTGAAATCTAGCTGAATTAAATCAATTGTACCTTCAAATAGTTATCAGATCAGTTTCTTGTTGGTTGAATAAGGTTATTAACTAAGATCAGTTGGTACTACTAGATGGTTGTTGTGGTAGTTGTTATTATGGTGGTTTGTGCTGTGTGGTTATTGTTATTGTCGGTTTTGTTGTCGTTCTGTTGTTGGACTACAACTAACGAGTCCTGTTTATAAGGTTAATGTCACATATCTTGGTTATGATTTTGCAATCCACTTAATCTTGTTTTGTATGTTTGTTTTGTTAGTGTAGTTTGATTATTATAAGCTTCGCTCTAGTTACGGCGAATAGTGAGTTATGGAAATGGATAAATCGATTAGAGATTGTCATTTAGATTTATGAAATGATTTGTATTAACTAAGTTAGTCGAATTAGTTTACTTTTCGGAAATCAATGAGAATAGTTCCCGAGTATTATTATTGTTGTGGTGTTGATGATTGTTAACTAAAGTAATTGAATAAGTTGAGTTATGTGAGTCATTGAAGTTGATAGAATTAGAAAGCTATGAGTTAGTTATGTTAGTTTAGTTAACTAAAGAAAGGAAAAGGATTAGTAAAATGTTGATAATACCAAGATTGTTAGACGTAAACTTTATTACGAGGTTTATCTACTAATATATTCGAATAAATGAGATGAAGAAATACCTTATAAACGATTTAATATAATAAAGTGACGTTGATTGATTAGAATTCACATAACTAAGTTGGTTTATGAGATCACTTAAATGAGTATAAGTTTGTAGATTACCTCCACGTAGCCTGGTCATATGGTCGTGTAATCCAACTAGAGTGGGGAAGATTGCTTTTATATGGTTATGAGTATGTTCTGTAGATTGATTTCGTTATTGAATCTGTTATTTAGAATTCAACAAATACTACATGAAACATATCCATTTGTTTTCATTAATCAACTTTGGATTGATGAACCTTGAGAGTGGTGTTTCAGTTAACTCTCCGTAGTTAATTCTAAGAGAGAGACCTATGGTAATTGTTGTTGGTGCTTGATAACGGTTGTTATCATTGTTGAGCTAAATGTCGAATAGTAATCATGAAGTATAAAGGGGGTAAAAACTATTTACATACAAAAGTATGAGGTAATGCGTAAGTGGTTCAGTAACTCTCCTTAGTTAATTCTAAGAGAGAGACATAGGTATGGTAAGTGTTGCCATGACTTGATAACAAATAGTATTATCAAGATGAATATAGATTAATAAGTATGAAAAGAGAAGTAGTATGAACTACCGATATGCAAAGGTATGCGTTGTATGGAATTGGCTTAGTAACTCTCGTTAGTTAATTCTAACTAAGAGACCTAGTGATATTATAGTGGATATCTCATCGACATGATTACTTACCATCAGTTGTCGCTCACAAGCTTAATGATTGGAATTGGAATTAAAAGCCATGTATGCATCGATTTGAAATATGTATTTATAAAAGTTATATGTTCAATGATTATGGTTATCTATGAGGGAAATCACTTGGTTTGGTTTGTTATTCAAAGATCGTTATTTAGGATTACTAAATTAGTGGATGAGTTATATGAATGATCTGATCGAGTTATGAACAATAATCGAAAGGAATTTGAAAGGGGAAAGTAGCCTCGTCTGAGTCGACGGATGAGGTGACATGAACAGTGCCCCATGGACTGTGAACCTTGGGGGCCCCACAGGGAAAATTGCCCATTGCTCTGTGAGGCGATAATCGGGCGTTATATCAGGTAATGTGAAACCTGTGGATGACTGATGAAATCAGCGAAAAAATGTACTCCGGACTAGTCGCGGTTATTGGCCAAAAGTAAAGTGAATGGTTGGGTGACGACCCCCACTGTTGGAGTGTAAGCTTTGTCTCCTCCGCCGCGTTCTCTTTCCCCCTGGTTAAAAGGAATGTTATCTCAGAGTATGAAAGTTATATCGATAATGGATTCCCGATAAGGAATCATATTGTGGTAAGTTGTTTCGATAATTGTATTCCCGATAAGGAATCATATCAGGTAAGTAGTGAATGTTTATTCAGTATATGAATATGAATATCGATATTGGTTTCCTGATAAGGAGGCATATTATGGTAAGTGATACTAACGTTAGATTCCTGATAAGGAATCATATCTTGTTATGTGGATTCCTGGTAAGGAATCGTATCTCGTTATTGAATTCCCGATAAGGACTGTTATGATAGGAAAAGTTATTATGTTATTTGTTGCCTGATAAAGGTTTGTGTAGGACAGTTTAAAGGATTGATTAATAGAGGATGAAGGCATAAATTTGGATTCTGATAAGAAATCAATTAAAGGAAATAAAGTATATTGCTTATATCAAAGTTGGTGACCTCAAACTCCTATTGTGCACTCATGGTAAGTTGAAAGGTCGACTAGATGAGAATATAGAAACATGTCAGTGTTGAGAGTCACCTTATTTTGTTTGTTACCATGTGACTGATCGATGATATAATATGAAATGTGGAATTGGAAATGTAATATGTATGTTCAATAAGAACTGCTGCTAAGCATGCTATGATTGTTGAATTTATGTTGATTGCGTTAGAGTTGTTTTCAAGTAAAAGCCATCAAAGCATGTGTTACTCTTATTTACGGGTCTAGTACTCAGCTTTGCTGATGTGTATGTTGTTTTGTCATTTCTGTGGCCTGTCACTTGGTGGGTGGCAGTTTTCTTAAATGTTTCAGGTTGAAGTCGTGAGTTAATCTTTCACAAGTTGAAGCTGATACGAGACGGTGTATTATCGTAGTTGTTACCAAAGTGAGGGCGCTTAACTTGTAATATTTAGTTATCAAACTTTTGTTTTAATTTTTTGTATTTAAGAGTCGTTAGTGCTCCTGATTCTCTATTGGTTGTTGCTCCGCGAAAGCGTTGAGGTTAATGAGCTCTGGGATTTGGAAATATTTTATTTATTGAAACTGTAACAGGTTCATATTATTTCTCGCTTTAGCGTTGTCCTATTTTTAAAAGGAACTTTGCCGGATTTTCTGTAGAAATTTATGGGATTAGAGTCTGAGAATCAGAGTGTAGTTGCAATAGTTAATTAATTTGAATAGAGTTGGGAATTGAGTTCCATACTCGCCGATGTAGTTCGGTGAGTGTGATGGTAATAGCTCGGGTTATCTCGACCAAAGTCTCTTTCGCTGTGCTTAATCCTCTGTAAGCTAGTCGTGAGAATTCGGGCTGTTACATATATTCTTTGACCTTCTCATATATCACCTTTAATGTCCAATGGATGATGTCTCAGTTCATACAAAATGTGGGGTTGCTGTTTCTATAATTTTTTAAAACCAAATCACTGGGTGCTAGGTTTAATGTAAAAAGTTGAAAAAGAAATGTAAAATAAAACATAATAAATCTTGTATATATTATGATATGTGTATAAAAAAAGAATTAAACATAGAAATATCCCCTTCCATTACAAATCATAGAGATGTTGTTTAAATAGAAGATTATCTTTTTTTCTTGGTTCAATTATTGATGAATATTATGACTTAATTTATGCAAACTTAAAATCTCATGTAATAATTAACTCATAAAGGAAACATAACATTGCGCAAATAGAGGAAGATATTGACATTTCAAAGATCAATTCCCCTTCCTTAGCTTTAGAAAGTTTATAAGGATTTACAAATTCGTAGAGAGAAACTTGAGAATTTTTGAAGATGAGATTGCTACTGGTACTCCTAAATCTTGAAATTATTTATGAGGTATAGGGTTTTGTAGGGTTATACCTTATTTTAGAGTTATTAAGTCTAGAGTGACTATTAATCCTCATTCTCTTTCCTGTTGCCTACGTATCGAACCCCACATCTCGAGGTTGTTAAGTTATTTGTCAATCCAATTAAACTTCACATGATTTTGACTTGAAAGTTTCATTTACTTTTCTGGAAACTCTATTATATTTGAAGAGAAAGTTTAATGATCACCGAGTCAATATATATTCTTTATAATGTTGTCCATAAAATTGAAAAAAATTTGCGTAAACAATAGTAACGATATGTCACATATTGACAGTAGTATTGCCAACATTAGTAATTTCAAGGAATTTGATGTAGACTACTTTTATGTAATTGAAAATCCTACAAAGTGGTGAATATTTTTGTCTAAAACTACCATGAATTTTTATCTTTTGTTACATTTATATGAGTAATATGATATCAATGGAAAAAAAACATCAATGGAAGCCACATATGATACAGCAAGAAGATAAGTTACTCGAGCTGCTATTGAATAAATAGTATATCTAAGAATTTGAAAAAATGAAAATCTAAAATAACTCCTTACATTAGGTATGCTAAAAATTTTGGGGTCATAAATAAAGAGATCCATGGAACCTTAGTCGAACAACCTCTATATGCTTCTCCAATGAGACCTGAAATAATTTTACTACATGCTCCGCCATATTTGACAATCAGGAAAAATAAATAGCATTGTAACACTAACTAAATATATAAACATATTAAATCTTCTAATTGATGTGTAATGCAAGAAGTTACACACAACTCCATTTAAAAATACTCCCTCCGTCCCATAATATAAGTCCTGATTCTGTTTTTACGCAGGAATTAAGGTTAAATGGAATCTTGTTTTATTTGAATAAAAAAATTATTTTTATTGAGAAACACTTGCATTGTTTTTTTCGTTTTAACAAAAAATAAAAACTGGCATTTAATGTTGCATGGTTTAATGTGTAGAGGAGTTCAATAGGGTAAAAGATTCCATTTTGTCATTAACAATGGTGCATTGGAAGCTGAAATTATGATGACATTTTGGGAATTAAACTATTTTCATGAGGGTATTTTGGGAATAATTATTGATTGAAAATAGAAATAAGACTTATATTTTGGCATACCTTATAAGAAAACGGGACTTATATTATGGGACGGAGGGAGTATTTTGTATGTGATTCATTCAAGTAAACACAAAGGATTTGTAATTCTACTAATCCGTAATAATTAAATTGTTCAAAGATTGTGATCATTGAAGGATATAGATTTTTGTGCACGGCATGAATAATTTGACCGAAATTTTCTCTAGACTATATATATCTGTAAAAAATAAACAATTAGGTAGAGTTAATTTCATAGAAAACACAAAAAAAATATTTTAGACCAATTTAAGCGCAACTTAGAAAGTAATTAAAGAATTCATCAAGAAAAAGTCTGAAAAATGCATCAGAATAGGATAAACCTTAAAAAATTGATAACTAATGTGTCTCTAATAAACGAGTGTCGAGTAATATTGTCTTCCTAAACCAATAAAAATATATTATTCTTTGACCCGATTTTGAGGATCGTTCTTATAAAAAAATATATTAAATTGCTTCAATTATCAATTTTCCAACTATGAAAAAGTTTTCATAAAGGAAGAACCAATTGATTAGTGTAACGTGTAATTTCATGCCATAATAATATAGAAGGAAAAAACAAAGAAAATCGAAAATATAGGAGATTTATTTTGTCAAGGAAAAATTACATTAGGAAGTGACATGTGGTTTTTCTAGAATTTTTAGTAGTACGATATAGAGTGTGATCTAAATGATATATATAACTTTATACAAGATCATTAGACATGAAAAACAACCATTAGATGCAATTAACCTTAAATAGTCTAATAACTCAAACATACTAGGAAAATTTAAACCATGAAGTGCAACCTACACGGTGTAAATCAATATATTCAAAATGTAATTTTTTGGCAGAGTACTAACAAACTTTTAAAACCATTTTAATGAAAATACTAATTATTATAAATAAGTCATAATCATGTAACACACGTAGTGGCATTTCCAATATTTTGCGGAGGATGGGTCACCACCATCCACCAATAAATATCAATTAATAACCATGCATGAATTATTTTTCAAAAAACTATTAAGAAGTTTAACTCCAAAAGTAATATTTCAATTATTCGAATTTTAACATATCAATAAATAAAATAATATCATAATTTTAACCATATTCATAAAAAATAGGTATCTTCATACCAAAAAAATCACAATTAAATTGAAGACGAACTATTGCAAGATAGTAAAAACACGAATCAAAAATAAAACCAAAGATAGCTAATTCCAAACCAAAGGGTATTCGTACCACAATTTTAAGTTTTTATGCACATCAATGTAAAATTTTCTAATTATATCGAAAAAAAATGAGTACGGTAACTTACCTCCTTGCAAATTAACTGAAACCTGTCAACAAAGTACAAAATCAACAATTAAAAAACCAAAGTGAAAGAATAAAATAAGGTACACGCAGATTACATGCCATGGGGAATTAGGAAAGTAAAGGTGGTTAGTGGGTGGCTTGGTGTGATGCAGTGGTGGTGTAAGACAATAAAAGAAAGAGGTGAGAGGGATTGTCTAAAGCTGTATAATAATAATCCTTTAGCTAAAAATTTCAGAATGGCTAGGGATAGGTTTGCATCAAACACATGTGAGAATTTGAAATTAAGGCTTATTAGAAGACGAAAGTCTAATTGAAGAATATACAATTTGCCAACGACATCAGAAGTTGTTGCGCTTGTTGTTGGTGATATTGATAGTATCGATAAAAGAGATAATTATCGGAACAAGGGATGGAAAGTTAAAGAAAATTTCTGAGCTCTACCCTCTTACCTCGCAATGCAATATTCACTGTTATTTTCACATGCAGAAGATGGATTTAGAATGGGAACTATGCATAGAGATAAGCAACAAACAATTTAACGAGAAAATTAGATAAACTTACAATGCACGAGTTCTTTGCATACAGAATACATAATAGAGCTTTGCGGCAACCATATTCTTATCTCTAAGGTTCTTACAACAATTCTTAGTTGATGGTTACATATGATTGGAGCTGAAAGGTTATGTTTTCTTAAAAATAACCAACAGAGTCTAAGCCGCGAATGTGAAGAATTTGAGAGGTGTTGTAGAAATAGGAGAAACAGAAGGATCTTCAACAAGAAGTCGTACAGTATTACCGGCTTCATTCACTAGAGGACATAGTTACATGAGAGAAAACTATAAGGATGCGATGGCTATTTGTAGATGGTATTGGTTTCCATATTTATTAATAGCATTTACATGTAATCCTAAGTGACCCGAGATCACTAGATTTGTAAAGAAAAGACGCCTTAGGCCAGAGGATAGGCCAGATATCATCTATCGAGTTTTTAAAGATGAAACTCCACCAATTTGCCAAAGATTTGAAAGAGCTCAAAAATATTTGGCATGGTTATTGTTGGTATGTAAGACATCATCCTTAATAGTTAATACTATTTTTATGTTATAGCTTTAATTTCCTTTTGTAATGTTATAGCTATTTATTGTGTATAATATGATTACAAACCTACTTTGTTGGTATTTGCATTTTCAGTTGTATATATAGTAGAATTCCAAAAGCGTTGTTTATCGCATGCTCATATTTTATTGTTCCTACATCAAGAAGACAAATACCCCGTAGCCTCATATATTGATAAGATTATTTGTGTTGAGTTGCTTGATCAACATGAAGATCCAAAACTATATCAAGCCGCCACTTGAGCTCATGATGCACGGTCCATGTGGTGCAACAAACACAGATGCATCGTGTATTATTGACAAAAAATGCAGTAAGCATTTGATGCCACAATAGCGTGGATGATGAAGGATATCCTATGTACAGGCGAAGAGATATTGGATCTATAGTTGAGAAGAGTGGAGTTCATCTTGATAATTGTTATGTCGTTCCATATAATCCCCAATTGCTTCATAAATATTGAACACATATCAACGATAAATGGCATAACAAGTCCAGATCATTTAGATCTCTTTTCAAATATATAAACAAGGGGTATGATAGTGTTATTGCTGCGACTTATCTAAAAAAAAGAAAGCAGGTAAAGGCAATGAAATAGATGAGATAAAGATGTTCTACAATTGCCGATACATTTCAGCATGTAAAGCAATTTGGAGGATTTTAGTTTTAACATTCATTATCGAATTCATGTTATGGAAAACTAAGTTTCCAAATACCAGGAGAGTAAATTGTTTTGTTTAATGACCATGCTGATGTAGAAACTATACTAGAGATACCTCATATCGACAATACGAAATTCCTATCCTGGATAGATTTAACGAAATATATGCAAAACCCAATGAGTTTACTTATGTGGAGTTCCCTACAATATTTGTGTGAAAGCAAGATCAGAGACAGTGGACACCAAGAAGTAAAGGTTTCGCAATGGGACGAATCTACCATGTCACACCATAATATGGAGAGAAGTTCTATCTCATAACTTTGTTCAATTTTGTAAAAAGTGCGATATGCTACGAAGATATTAGAACAGTTGATGGTATGGTGTATCCAACATTTAAGGAAGTTTTTGATGGTGTGGTGTATCCACCATTTAAGGAAGCTTGCTACGCAAGGGGATTACTTGATGATGACAAGGAATATGTTGATGCAATAACGGAAGCAAGTTTTAGAGAATCAGGGCACTACCTAAGACATTGGTTCTCCATGTTACTGGTATCTAGGAGTTTGTCAAAGCTGGAGGAAATTCGGCTAAAGACTTGGCGATTACTATCTGATGACATTCTGTACAAGCAGCATGTTATTCAAAAAAATAAAGGTAAACAACTATGATAACATTGTTAAATAAGTAATAAAATATTTTTAAATGATGTGCATACTAAATATAGATTACAACCTCCTTTGAATTTATGTTTTCAAAGATCTCCAGGCGATCAAATTGAAGCTTTTGCATTAGCTATTGAAACCATGCTCCAAAGTAATGGTAGCAGCTTGCATAGATTTAGTAAAATGCCTTTTCTAGATGAACTTTATCATATTTGCAAAAGATATCCGTATAGATCTTGGGGCAGATCCAATTTCAGCAATTGTTGATAGCACATATCTAGACTTACAAGAGCATATTTGGAAAGCTAAATACTTCCAAAAAAGAGCTATTTTAGCACCAACAAATGAGATATATAGTACATATAGTCAATGATCATGTTCTATTTACTATTCCTGGAGAAGAGAGAGTGTATTTGAGTTCAGATGCTATAGGTAAAGAAGAAAACAAATTTTGGAGTACATGAAATATACTCCACTGAATTCCTCAATACAATAAGATGCTCAGTTCTCACGAATCGTAGCATACGATTAAAGGTTGGTGCGCCAATTATGTTTCTAAGGAATATTAATCAAACATCCAGATTATGTAAAGGCACGAGGTTAGTTGTCAATCAATTAGGCAATTGTGTTATTGAAGCTACTGTTATTTTCAGACGCAATGTCGGAGAAAACGTATTTATCGCAAGAAAGAGACTAATTAACCCCGTCTGACTCCACCAAATTTCCTATCAGATTTCAAATACGACAATTTCCTTTAATGTTTTGTTTTCCTATAACTAAAAAAAAGTCAACGACAATCTTTATCTCATGTAGTTCTGTATCTTCCGAGAATGGTTTTCAGCTACGGATAATTTTATGTTGCCATTTCCAGTGTTACGAGCAAAAAAGGACTCAAAATCCTTTGGTTTGATAAACAACACGGTTTGTGTACAAGTACAACAAATGTAGTTTACAAGGAAGTGTTTGCAAACATACAAATTGATTTAAAAATTTCATTTGTATTTATATAATGATTTAATGATTTTGTGTAATATGGGAAGCCCAGTTAATATTATGTGATTATTTTTAGATATATAATAAAACAATAAACACTCTCGTACATTATGCACGAGTTTTATAACTAGTTTGGTTCTTACCATTCAACCATATATCATTGAATTTTTTCCTTGAATAATGCAAAAGTGGTTTTTAATTCCAGAAATATGCCCAAAAAAAATTCCCTGCGTGCCGTCCACGTAGGACGGCACGCGAGAAACTATTTTTTTTTTTTAATTTTTGCCCACGTAAACCGCTACTCACAGTAGCGGTTTATTTAAAAATAAACCGCTACTTTAAGTAGCGGCTTATACACATAAACCGCTATCTCAAGTAGCGGTGCAAAATGTTGTAGGCACATATCAAACTATGGTGTTGGGGATTTCAGTAAACCGCTAATTGAAGTAGCGGTTTCTTAAAAAAAAAAAAAAATATTAACCGCTACTTCAAGTAGCGGTTTTACGTAAGTAGAAAAAATTCTCGCGTGCCGTCCTATGTGGATATACGCAGGGAATTTTTTTTTGTTTGGGTATATTTCTGGAATTAAAACCCACTTTTGCATCATTTAAGGGAAAAATTTATATATCATTACTATTCTTATATGCTTTTTCCACATCTTTTTTCTGATTTTTTGCGATGGCTTTTTTCACACATCTCTGACATAGCCCATGTGACTATTAATTTCATAAGGAGAAAGTATTACACTATAGAACTGGACCTCTGGTTCCACTTTTTGTTGAATCTGCACCAACAATCACAAATTTATAGAAGATTCATACATTCATCGTATAAGAATATAAAAAGCATACTTTCTATCTAATTAGCGTTTTGCTATTTAAGGTTCTGTATTTTCTTAGTAACGGTCTAAATATATATTTATATGAGGAAAATTTGTCAAAAACAATCATTTAAATACATGTTTTTAAGAAAAAACAACCTTTTTTAAAAAATATGGCAAAAGAAGACCTTAAGAATAATATTTTGCGAGGATTAACTTCAACCCATTTTCAGGCATTGACCAAACATTTTTCAGCGTCGACTCTTTAAAACAAAACATGTGAAGGGCATGTGAGTTGCATTTTTTATGTTTCAACCCTGTTTTTCTCCATTTTTTCACATTGATCAATTATCATCTGATGTTATATAAAGGGAAATGGAGTTGAAACATATGAAATATGAGTTATGTGCCTTGCCATGTTTGGTTTTAGTGAGTTGAAACCGCAAATACTTGGTCAAGTCCCGAAAAATGGGTCAAGGTTGTTCCTCGCAAAAAAATTTCTTTTAACGTCTTATTTTTTCTGATTTTTTTAAAAAGGTTGTATCTTGCAAAAACTTATATTTAAAAGGTTGTTTCTGACAAATATTCCTTTATATAATCATTTATTCCCTTTTTCATTTTTTTCCCCTCACCCTCTTTTAACGTTCATGTACCCTCACTCTTCCCATGTTCCCTCGTTCTGGATACGCTGGAGAAGACGCTGGAGACACTGCCGGAGATATCACATCACCGAAGAAGCTGGATTTCGCTGGAGACTCCCCACTACCAAGCTTTAATTTTCTAAAATAGAGGGACATCCACAAGAAACCATTTATTGGGGTAAAATTAATAACCACAGTTGTTAGGAAGTGGAAAAAAAAAAGTAAAAATAAATGCATCTCTCAAAAAGATATTGCATAAAAGGATAGAATAGTTTCATTTAGTTCAAAACATCGAAAAAATATATATTTATCTTCACTTTTTGTGCTTGGATAGTATTTACAAACTTTGTAAGAAGTGCTTCTTTGGTTGAATGTAGGAAGTATGAATTCATTGGAAGCAGTGACGGATCTAGAAATTATATGCAACGGGATCGCTAATCATAAAAACCCAAAATAGTAATGTTAATGTAGGTCGGGAACCTTTTTTTGTGTTGAGTGGGCTCTCTTCTACTATTAATTAACACCTATATTACATTTATACAATAAAATTTAGGTTTTTTCTTCATATTATTTTTCCCCAAGTTGGGTCAAGTGACCCCACTTCCATCAACATGCATCCGCCATTGATTGGAAGTTTATTTTTCCATGTAATTCTATTTCTTAGGATTTGCTAAATGTTGTTTGGTGATTCATGGGTTATGAAAATTCCTTTGAGAATTTTCACTTACCTTAGATTCCCTAGGTAAGTAATTTTCTCCAATTTATGGGAAGTGGAACTTCCTAGGAATTCTAAATTCACATATTAAACAATGCAAAAAGTATTAAAAGAGACGGTCAATTTTAATATAAAAGTAGACCTACGACCTGTTCTCTACGGCATAAAATAGCTGAATTGAACTGAATTAAACTGAAATGAACTGAACTGAATAGTAATATGTCAGGGTAAAAGTATTGTCCACAGCTGAACTGAACTGAGCTGAAAAGAACTGAAAATAAGCTGGGGAGAACAGGTGTGTAATCACTAAATGAATTAAACTAGTCACCGAAAGAAATTAACCTAGTGACTATTGGGCTAAGTCTCTTTTTAATATTGGGCTTACCATTGCCTAATCTATACAAATATATTAAAAGGCGTGCGAAAACAAGAAACTGTGCCACGTAACGCTCTTCCTAGGAAGTTTTAGTTCATGTAATCCATGTACAATAAAAAATTAAGAAATTGCATAGTATAAATTTGATCCCGAGACCTCAAGTACATATACTAAAGTTTTAACCACTAGGCTAAGTTGTATTTAGTGTTATTATCATAAAGTATTATATAATAAATGAAAATTTTCTTACCCGGGGCATATCCCGAGCCTAATAACTAGTTTTAATTTAAAAATAGGCGGTCTCTTACAAGACAAAATCGAAACAATGTCAGTCAAATAAACACTTTAAGAAAATTAATAAAGACACAATCCCTGGCCGGCTTTGAGCTCTTGGTTGGTGGGAAGGGCATTTCAGGGATTCCGTCTCCAGCCCACCCATGAAGAACAAAGAAATTATTTAGAACAGGAAAGCGAATGGAAAATATCATTCAAAAATATGGAAAATAACTCATGTATATGTTGAACCAAACCCTATACCTTAATTGCAGGAGTTGACCAGCTAGAAAATTTAAGGTGTGTTTTTTTTCCTTGATTTGAATTGAACTTATTAAATTTAGTTGGACATGACCAACATTTCATTTTATATTTACAACTCAATTGAAATCTGATCAGCCCTAACTTGATGTAATCGATCAATCCTAAAAAAAAAATTTTAAAAGTTGAAGAGTGTACCCCTGTAAAAAAAAAGGAACGAAAATAATTATGAAGCCAAGCAAGTCTCCCAAAAGAGCTTATTCCTTTCTTTTTCACTCATCTTCTTCCCTTCACTAGTATCAATACATGACAACATCCTCCTTGAGCTATAATTGCTATTTGCTGTTGACATTACTTCTGATGTGCACTTATAATCCTCATCTCTTGAGAAAGATATTTTACTATGTATTCCTTCCTTTGTATTCTTAATAAATCTACCATCATCATCATCATCATCATCATCATTATCATGACCATGATGTTGATCATCATGATGATGGAGAATGGTCGTCGTCTTATGTATTCCTCTACATACATCATTCCCGGCCTCATTGGTACGTGATGAATCCCATACATCATAGCTACATGACTGTGCATCATCTTCATCGTTATGACAACCCAATCCCATCATCATCATCATGTTATGTTGATGATGATGATGGTCAAGATCGCCTTCCGAATCACCTGCCGCTTCCAATAGAAAGAAAGGAGATATATCCATCACCATCATCTTCTTCCAGTCACCATCTTTTGCCATTAGTATAAAATTTGTGAGTTTGGATATGTAAATAACTTTGATATAATGATTTTTAGGAACTTATATATAGTTACAATAAGATAACCTCTTAGACAACAAAAGCAGATGAAACGTGACGTGTGTTTGGGTTGCTTTAATTTGTAATATACAATTGTATGTTTTTTAAAATTTTTTTTGTGGAACTTTATAAGTCGTTTTCAAAATAAATGACAAAAAATGGTGGGCATAGCTTGCCCGTTGGAATGGTGCTTTTCTTTTTTTTTTAATTTACCTTGGCCGACCTTTTACTTTATGTGGGAGACCAATCATATCGTATTCTTGATATTGTTTTGGCCCAACAAGTATGGTGGCTTTCTAGAAGGCACGTTTATTTGTAGGAATTAATTGAGCAAATGGCTTAACCATCTAGAAGGAAGCAATCCCTAATTTTAGGCGTTTGTTTTGCTAAAACTTACCAAAACAAATGGCTGTTTTTTAATTTATGCATTTTTTCCCAAACGAATGTTTTAAATTTACATACTATTTTTATATGCACTTTTCTTTTTCAAATGAATATTTTAAAGTTGCATAATTTTTTTATTATTTTAGATTGTGGTTTTTGTTCAATCAAATTCTCATGTTCAAAGTGGGTGAAAAAGCGATAAAAGTAAGCAAGAATGTAAAAACTAGTGGACCATATTACCTAAATATGAAAAGGGTGACAATATCACTATTTCGAAAAAGAAAGTGCAACTACAAAAAAGAATGCAAGGCAGTTAAATTTTATTTCTTTCTTATACATTTTCCCTCCTTGTTACATACTTTTTACTTTATTCCTCAATTATTATGATTAATGAGCTCTCTCTCTCTCTCTCTCTCTCTCTCTCTCTCTCTCTCTCTCTCTCTCTCTCTCTCTCTCTCTCTCTGTGTGTGTGTGTGTGTATGTGGAAAGTAAGTCCTTTGTTGGATATTTCCACAATGATCAAGGGTGAAACAAGAATCACAATTACGATGTAATCTTTTTGTCGTGATATCACTTTCCCAAAATTAAAATTTCGATCCTTAGATTGAGCATGGTTCCACGGAGTTCGCTCTCGTGATACAAAAAAGATTCAATAATGTTCACGCCTACTATGAACGTTGTTTTATACGAACAAATATTTAAAGATTTTAATTTGTTTTTGTTAAAAACTGACTTCTTGAGATTTTGATTCACTTAATGAAATGTGCATAAAGAAAATGTATTTTTCTCTGCTTCTTAGTGAGAGACAAGTCTCATACATTAGTGTAGGAACTTAGATACAAATAATGAAATTTATCACCCAAGATTTCATGCATAAAGTAATACTAATCATGTATAGTTAAGTACTTATCCTAGTAGCGTGAATTCCCTCACTCAACGGTACTTCTTTTCCAAGTATAAAGATTAAATACTTCAAGCATAATAGCCTCGATAGTAGTATGAATAATCAAAGGTTGCTTGGTAGAGAAATTGAGAAGAACAACTATCTCTCTCTCTCTCTCTCTCTCACACACACACACACTTTGATAGTGCACATCCAAGGTGAAGGAGAATTAAGCTTAGGTTTTTTTTTTTTGCCTCGCAAAGTAAATACCAAGTATATCCTAAGATAATAACCTAATATCTATATATAATCTTATATTAATTATAGATTTTAGGGAATAAATTTATTTCTCAAGAATATTCCTCCTCTTATTTCTCCTTGATGGCTGAAATTTCCCTGTAAAATACCCGCTATGGTTATTTTTTTATATTGCTTAACTTGATTAATATGTGTGTCCTAATAGGATTTAGATAGTTTAATTAGTAGTAAGTCTAATCTAATACTCACAAATTATAGTTGGTTTCTATCAAAAAACTACAACTACCTAGGTATCTAAATTAATTAGTCTCCATAATTATCCTATATTTTGTTACTTGTAACTGTTAAACTTGATCGAAGCAAAAATTTCTTCATATAGAGGGTTGATTCATGTGCAAAAGAACGTAGTTATACTGTCAAAATATCAATAAATGCAAATATCGAGTTGCTTCGGGGAAGGAAACCCATACAAGAACTGAGAGCACGCTCCAAGAAGGAGCGAACGACCCTCCATATTGGCAGCAATGATGAAGTTTGGTAGCAAATATGGAGCTAATACTCCAATTTGGGTAGTAATAGTTTGATCTTTCTTACTCCATTCGATCCTCAAAATAATTTTTATTTCTATTCTTTGCACTATTCATAAGTAAATATGTACTTCTAAGTTCTTTGCAATACATATTAAAAAATTTAGTCATGGTAGGTCTTGTTTGATTCGCTTAGATTAATACGGTGAGAAAATCAAACTTTTAAAATTTTCTTTAATATATAATTAAATATATTAAGGATACAAAACGTACATTGTGAAAAGGATAAATGAGAAATCGTTTGTAGTGGAGGGAATATTTCAACTATCCAGTATATCCAATGTTGGTTAAGTCATACCATCTTAAATAAATGACTTCAACTATCATTGCATGAACCAAATCAACCAAATGCTCTATATCTCCAACAATCCTCACTAATGGTAAGTGACACTTTACAACTACTCTAGTGGGTCCCAAAATGGATCAGTTAATACCAACTAATCCGTTAGGTCGCTTAAACTGGATCCATAAACTTAACTGATCTAGTGGGGCGGGTCATGTTTACCAAATCAGTTAAGCTTAGTTGGGCTTTTATTCCCTCTTTTCCTCTCCTTACTCCTCAATCCATTTGATGCATATTTTTAGGGTTACAAAACCTTGTCTTCCTTCCCTCAACCTCTCACCCTCTTCTTCATTATCCTCTCTTCATTCCTCAATTTTTTTCTTCTCATCCTTCCTCTCCTCACTCCTCCTCTGTTCCTCTCTTCCTCTCTCATCCAACGAATGAAGTGTGGGTCTTGTCGCTAAACATCGTTAACAACGGCCCATGTTGACCAATCTTTGATTTGGGATTGGCTTGATTCACCATTCCCATGTTGACCAATCTTCCTAGTCATCTTCGCTTTTTCAAATGGTGCAATCATATTTGAAATGACCAGGCTTGCCATATTTCCAGTAATCAGGTTGCTGTTTGTCTCCGTCATCAATTGCCCTCTTGCCATTCTTTAATTTTGTGAAATTGTTATCCCTCCTCTTTAATTTGGATTAGAGGTGTCCTTTATCTTACCATAGCATGTTACAATAAAAGAACTTGTATTTGAATCATTTTGTCCATCTTAGATCGGGTATACTCTTTAATACAAAGATGAGTGCCTATTATTTATATAATATCATATAATATTTCTTATGCTAAAGTGAATTCTTAAATCTTTTTTAATTCGATGGTACTTTATCAATTATGGGAAAGATACAAAAGGTCTCCTTCATACTTATGTTATGATACTTAAAACTTCCTAAGATTCTTTGGATTTCATGAAATTGTTCTATTGTAGGCCCTGAATCAACCATTTTCAAGTTATTATAATTACTAACAAGAAATTTCTTTCTAAATGCATCATGAACCAATGAATTACTTTCAAGTTCTAACAAAAAAACAGATTCTACATATTGATAAATATCGAATAAAGGATAAGACTTACCGTTAAGAATGTGCTGACGAGATATGTAATCATCATTCTTCGGCTTTTTCTTGTTCTTAGGATATCCGAAATTCTCATGATGTACTTCTCCAAGCTTTGGAGTACTAAGAACATACACCACATTATTGAGAGATGTGAGAAAGAAGTGCATCTTATTTTCTCATAGATGAAAACCGCCTTCAGAATGGTTGTGAAAATTTTGCAGACATTTCATGAACCAGTGCCATCTTAGAGATTTTGCTTTTGTATTGTTAGAGAATTTGCATAAAGATCAAGGGTGAAACAAGAATGACAACAACATGTGTAGTAATCTTCTAAGTGTGATATCACTTTGGCAAAAGCAATATTTAGACCCTTAGATTGAGTATGTGTTTCTTAGAGTTCTCTCCAGATATACAAAGAGCTACTTACAAAAAGTTACTCACCAAAAAACTACTTACAAAAATTTTTTTATGACAAATCTCTATTATTTAAGCTAAGGGGGAGCTATGTGCCCCCCTATAAAATTATTTTTCTGTCCTTCACTTATAAAAAGATGTTTCAATTCCTTCTTGATCTACAATTATGTGTAATAAGAAAAGTTAAGATTACCTAACTTATAGTAGGATGTAATGTATGCATAAAACCTTTCCTAAAAAAATGATTAAAAGGAGAAATTTTCAATTGATTATTAAAGCAATTCCAAACAATTACAAAGTAACAGCTTAAAAAGTTTATCTACCTAAACTTCCAATTGCAATTACAAACTTAAATTACATGCATTAACAATCCATAAACATACCAAGAAAAATAAGAGGATATTCTCCTCTTTTTTTTGGCTATTATAATTGTCGCATGTGCCCGTTAGTGTAGGCATGTTTTTATTTCGCCTACGCGGGATGAGCGCGTATTAGATTTGACTACCTCACTGTAAAGGTTTTTTGTGTTGAAAACGTTTTTGAAGTGACTAAAAAGTTTTTAAAGAAAGACTCATAAACCTAATTGGATATTGGGAAATCATAGAGACAAAATTAGGGACTTATCCAATGTAGATTTTACCCTCTAGACCCCATAGATGGTCAAAATGAACTAAAGATTGAGTTTTGGGCGATGGTACAACACAGCCAAGAACCATGTTGCCCACACAATATTTTAACCACCATAAAAATAATTAGTCTAGGTTGATTCAGGAAACACATCAAAAGACTATTTTTAAGTGACATGTTATTATGCAATCAATTTACAAGGAACCTAGCAGGTTGTCCAAATAATTTGATTAATGTTAGAATAGTTCTTTAGGTCTTTGATTAATAAGAATAACATGTGGGTGGTAAAAGCAATAAGGTAGGACAATCAACAATAGGTATATAACAATCAGGCAAGCATATAATAATGTATGAAACTAAATAAAAAGAAAGAAAAAATTAGAATAAACAATAGAATGATTTTATATCAAAGATCTACGTACATTATGAAATAAATAGTTAGTAACTTCAATATAAAAATAATTAATTTATTTAAGGACCCTCAGAATTATATTGTGGTTTGGGTATGCGAGATTGACAACACTTGGGACGAGCAATCGTGAAGCTTGAAAATATGAATGTCTAAAAGTATGTAGATTAAATGTAGTTATGTACGGAGGTTTTATAGTTTGTAGAGAGGTTCGTAATTGTATTCGTTGAGTTCGAAGTATGTTAATGTGAAAAACCCCTTTCTTAAATTTGTACGAAAATCAGGCCTATTTATAGGAAAAATGACATTGCACTTCACGCGCCAACTCCGTCTAGTGCAGGCTGACGTGTCAAGCCCATGACGTGGCATGTCCAATAGAAAGCGTACACGTTATATGCACTTTGAAAAAGATAAGAAAGATAATTGCGCTTCAAGCAAAGTTGTGCACCAGACGCATGACACAGTGTGTGGCACAATGCCAGTGTAAGGAAAATTTGCACCTGAACGTCAGGCGCACGACCCTGCGTCAGGCGCACGACCCTGCGTCAGGCGTACGACCCTGCGTTAGGTGTACGACCCCGCGTCAGGTGCAAGCTGGTGCGCTAAACTCACCAGCCTGGCTCTTGAAATGTCATTGCCAACTTTTCTAAAACGCGTTTTAAAATATTTCTTTTTATCCTTTAATTCCGAAAATATGATTTACGAGATTAAATGTAACACCCTGATAATTCTCTCTTTTCAATATAAAACTTAGACAATCATCAAAGCATTAACGTCCGTGTGATAATGTATCGGCTTATTCAGAATTTCGCAGCGGAAAAACATATAAGTAAACTTTATAATTGAAATATAACAAATAATCAAAGTAACTTTAAAACCAAACACACTCTATTAATGTTAACTTTAACCCAAACTTAATATAATGTATCTACTAAAGCAATAGATAAAATAATCTGTCACACAAGATCTCCATTCCCATATCCCAATGATACAACATTTGGAAACCTGTAGATGTCAATGCACTGAAGAATCCGCTCACCTAGAATGGATCATCACATGATCAATAAGGCAAAACCATGATCAACACATACAAACAAAGCATATAATCAGCAAAGATGGGTACTACATAATAATAAATAAATATTTCTAACATGATACTAATAAATGATAAGCAAGGATAAATAATAACATAACAATCTAACAATCTGCAGATAACTTTTACTGAACTAAACTTTAACCATGTTTTTATTACTTTAATGGAATAGTTATTGGACCGAGTTGTCTAACTAAAAACTAGCCTTCACCTAGGATGAAGAAATACGGGTGCGACTCCATATTCCATACCAACCTGCGATATCGAGGAACCTTTCAATACAAATAGGAATTGTGATCAATCCAATTCCTAGAAAAAAGCCATGATACGCTCACCATATACCCCAACTCCAGATTGCCCAACTCCAGACGTGCACCAGTCTAAAGTTTATTACTGTTCATCAAGTTACACTTAACATGATTTGCCAATTATTACTTGTTATGACACACAAGCAATACATATACATATAATCAAACATTCACAACTTAATTCCTTTTTATCTTATGATCAAATAAGAGATCATACAACTTACTACCCAAGATTAATTCTTTATTACAATCCTTCTTATTTGTTGAACCTAGCCAACAACCAACTTACCTTTCCAAGACATAATTTATCAACTTAACAAATAAGGCCATAGTCCTCATAGAGTACTGAAAATAATAATATAAGGGAACACATGATTCAAACATGATCGAACTCGATAAATCTATTAATTTGCAACCAACATGCTTGCATCAGTATTCCATACAAACATGATATTCAACTCATAATCAAAACTTATAATCAACATGTTCGTACACAGACATAAAACATGTAAAATCCAATCATCATAGAAATCACATATGAACTTACGAAGTTCCTATAGATGATACTATAACTTTTCCTTCCTAAAATCATGATAATACATCACATAATACATAGGTATATACGTACCTTGTGTAGACAAATTGGTAGACCACCTTTAATCACCTTAAAAATCGCCTACAGAGTAATATCCGCCTAAAACAACCAATAGAATTTAAAATCAATACTCCAAATAAATTCTAGCAATTTTAAAATACTTTAAATCCCTTTTAAAATTATTTAAAAGTTGTTTTATCATAAAAACCTCAATTACTTATATTACCTAGCATAGTACTGCTACACTAGTCACCAAAATCCATAAAACTCCATTAATAACAACCTTTCTAAAATTCCAGCAACTTATAAATTATTAAAACTCTCTTTTAACATACTTAAACATGCTTACATTCATAAGTTTAATCAATTTCATAGGTTATAACATGCTACTATGATTTTTCAATCTTAAATACCCTAAAAATTTATGCTTTCATAATTAAAAACTTAATCTAAATATAATAATCAAATCTGAATTTATTCTTTCAATATAATTTATATAATCATAGATCCACCATCAAAACGGTAAATTAATGATTTTAATCATAATTAGTACTAAAATAAAACATAAAACCATAATCTTTAATCAAAACTTGAGGAGGAAGAAAAGAATTGATAAAATAACACAGCAAAGAGAACAAGGAGGAGATAGACGCCGACACCCACTGGGAGCAGCAACAACTCGGCGATGGTGGTGGAAATTGTGGTGTTGTGAAGTTTCTTGGTGGAGAAGAAGAAAAAAAGAAGAACAACAAAGAAAATAACGTGGGAGAGGAGAGAGGATGGGCGAGTGCCGATTTTGGTGAGGGAGGAGAGAGAAAATTTTTGTGGGTAAAATAATTGAGTTTAAGGTATTTATATGAAGGCTTTTCTTTTGGGCTTAGGAAGAGGCAATTGGGTTTCAATACAATTTAATGATGAATAGGATTGATGATTTAAAACTCCTAACATCAATAGAAAACCTTTTCCTAATCCACTTAGAATTTGGGTTCTGTAAGCCCATTTAAACCTCTTTTTCAAATTCAAATAGTTTTCAAAGCATGGCTTAACAAAATATTTTAACTTCCTTGAATCCTTAAAATAATTCCTTTGTCATTCAAAATAGTCAACCTTTTTAAATAAATAAATCATTTTTAACTAAATTATATTTAAATATAAATATATATACACTAAAATACATTTATAAAATCCATAAATTTACGGGGGATTACATAAAATATGATTTTAACTATAACAAACTATCTTTTGAAATTTTTTTTTATAATAAATAAAAAAATCAATTATTATTAAATAATTAATTGGGCTTTCCAAAGAATTTGGCTCAAAATATAATTAATTATCATGAATAATTAATTGGGCTTTAAATAGTAATTTATTACTTTTCAAAATAGTTTTGAATGGCTTTGCAAACTGCTCTTCCCTTGGGTCTTACCAATTAAGACCACGATATGTTTCATCATTAGATCCTTAAATGAGGCGAGACGATTATGAGTCGAAACCCCCACTTTGACTGAGGTTTAGGAAACCAAAATTCAAAGTATACGGTGTCGGGACAAAACGATTCTAAACTCTTTGCAGTTTAGAACTGATCTATGTACGTCGGTCTTTGCAAAACAAAGTTACTCCCTCCGTCCCAGTTGACTCCTTACACTTATCAAGGCACGTATTTTTAGATGATAAATTATTGTTTGGTTATCAATTGTTATTTTATTGAAAAGTAGATGTGATAGGAGTTAGTAGTTAATAAAAGTAGTATTATTTTATTTTAATAATAAAGAATGTGGCCCATGGTTAGAGTTGGTAGGTAATAAGAGTGGTATTATTTTATCTGGAGGAGAGACAGTATGGGGTCTGTGAGCCAATAGTTAAAAGGTAGAACGATTAAAATAGTAGTGGGTCATATCCCAAAATAGAGGTGTATAGAGTATTCTCAGACATATAAAAAATGAAAATGTAAAGAGTATTGTAGGACGGAGGGAGTAGCTAGTATGTGGGACAATAACTACAACAATCTGATTACTTGCAGAACAAGATGTTAGCAGATATATGCAAACAACTCAGATACGCATATAATGATGCAAAGAAGCAAGCTTAAGCTCTCCAAGGATGCATTAGACGTTATGCAAGAATTAAAGTTATGCAAAGCTAAGGGATGATACGTCATGCAAGGTCGGGGTTATGCAAGACTATAATGTATGCAATGCAAGGTCAGGGTTTTGCAAGGCTGCAATGTAAGGTCAGGATTTTGCAAGGCTAGAAGATGTGTAGAATGATCAGAAATAGATAAATGATTTTCGAAAATAATTTTTAGTAATTAATCGGGGTTCATGAATGAGGTTCGTGGATTACAACTTTTTGGGAGTTTGATTTGGAGGCACAACGACATAGCCCCCACTTTCAATCAGCTTGCCTTAATTGAAATGTACTTGATCTGTCTTGAGCGTTTAAAGTTTTCATTGATGATTCTTCTTTGGGAAGGTAATGCAGATGAAGTCAAATATCGCCAGATACCATGGAATTGTCAGAGAGTCCTTTAGGGACAAAGAGAGCATAGACTAAAAATTAAAAAGGCTTAAACTTTGTGACTTGAATAAATGTAGATTGGAAAAGGCTTTAATGAGGCTAGGTTCAGACTCGAGTCTACATCTGGATCTAGAAAAAGGTTATGCTCCTAAATTCTAGAAAATCAAATCATTAGATCATGACTAATTTGTTTTATTGAAGTTGTCAAACCTCGATATGAGGATTCGTCCTTGTGTAATTAGACCATTCGTAGTTTTCATTATGATTTATTTTTTCTTTTTTTTTGTGCCCTAGCTTTTTCCTAGGCCTCCCTTTTAGGTTCCCGGCCTAGCAGGCTTGGACATACCTTGAAAAAGGAGTTAGGGTTTATGAAATATTGAAAGGTTTAAGGCTTGAGCTTTAGATGAAGGTTAAATTGATTTGGCGAATGGAGGATCACGAATTTGGATTATATGGTTAATGTTTGATGGGGTTAAAGCATTTGAATGAGGGGTGCAACTTGTGTGCGAGCTCCCTAGCTCCCTAGATGACTCTCATGTGCGTCGCATGTTGCAATATGTCCGACGCAGATGATTGTTATGACATTCATCTGCTTGTACCAGCAGTGGATGGAGGATTCATGTGCATCGCACCTCATACAACGTGCGACGCAAATAGGTCAAAGATCTGCATCATTTCCCATACGAGGCAAATCAATTATTGGTCATTTGCGTCAAGACCTGTGCTGTCGGACCCAAGTATGACGCAAATAGGGGTCCCAGGTCCGATGCAAATCGACCTTTCTCTACTAGTATGCTCTTTCTTTTTGCACTTCTGTGCGTTTTGCTTTTCATCTTTATTTTTCGCACTTTGAATTTTTGATGTTGAATTTGGTGTTTCGGAAGGATATGGAGGTTTGTTGATTAAAAGAAACGGTTATGGAGGTGTTTTCATAGTGGAGATGGCGTGATCCTTGAAGGCAACGACTTCAAGTTTGGAACAAAGGCAATGACTTTGGTCCCCTAGTCAAGCTCGTCTCATAACATAAGCAAAAGCATGCAAAGCAATACTCTCCATATTCTTTAAGCAAAATCAGCAACTATGTATTATTATGAATGAACGAAATATATATAATACACCCTATTAGTTCTAATTCTACTAGAACTAGGACAACTAGCAAACTAGACTTCTAATCCAACTTGGATTAGTGACAATCGACTCAAACTAGACTCCTAATCCAACTTGGATTAGTTACAATCGACTCCTAACGAGTCAAAGATTGAATAATGTAAAATCCATTGTTTTGAGAACGTGGGCAAAACCATTATTCCTAACAAAGCAAAGCAAATAGAAATCACGAACTGAACTAACTAAAACATATGACCCATTAACTATAAGTAACTATATTATGTAGGATCTTCTTGTTCCGCATCATTATCATCTTCTTGAAAAGAATTTGTCCCTAAATTCTCACCAGCAACGTGAGGAGCTAACTCATCCATTTTGAAAGTGGTACCAATACTGTCATATGAACTCGGTGGGGATGAAGAATATGGCATTGCTTCCTTAATATATAACATGTAGTGCGCCTTGGCTTCCATTAACTCACATTCTATTCCAGAAGCCTTTATGAGCATGTTATTTGTAGTTTCAAAATTTAACTTCTTAAGAGGTAAAGGATTTAAACTATACTTCATATTCTCTTTAGCAACCAAATAAATATTTCTCTTTCCAGCACAGTTCACATCTCTCATCCACTGCCAAGGTCTTTTTTAGGAGTACCGCACAAGCACTCATGGGGATGACATCACACCAATGTTCATCTTGGTAATCTCCTATAAAATAAGCCACGAGCGCTTGTTTCTTCACCTTGATAGAATCATTATCATTCAACCAATTAAGGTTGTAAGGCTTTGGATGTTCTCTAGCAGGTAATTTTCAGGCACTCACCATCTTTGAAGATGCCACATTAGCACAAGACTCACCGTCAATGATTAGATTACAAGATCTCCTTTTAACTAAGCACCGTGTGTAGAATAGATTTTTCTTTTGTGCTTATTCCTCTAATGGTGAAGCTTGGGCTCTAAGTAATCTCCTTAAAATAAGGGTATCCTTATCCAAAGTAGCCGCTTGTGTCTCTTGATCATCCCACTTCTCATCATCCTCCAAATGGGACTCCCCTTCTTTAGTTTCATCCCCCGACCCTCTTCTAATTAAGCATGCACGCTCCTCCCCTTCCTTTTGTTGAGCAAGGAAATTGACGTGGGTTCTATGATATTTAGGAGGGATATTGATTATTTGTGGATAATCACGTGAGATATGATCTAATCCTTGACACTTACAACATTGTTTCTTAGCCAAAGCAGCATGTTCTGTGCTAATAATTTTTTTTGGCTTTGGTTTAGGTTCGAATTTGGACAAGGATGATAAATGGAGGTTATGTGGAGTTGTCAAAGGTAGGCTTATTTTTGTAAGAAGTGGAATAGGAGTTGTTAGAGTATGTTTTATCATTTCCCTTACTCACCTACTTCTCTTGCTTTTCTAATATCTCGACCAACCTAAGCACCTCATCAAAAAAATGTAGTTGGACGTTTACACCTTATTGGCTATGGAGGGCTTCAAACCAGTGATAAATAATCCAATCTTCATCTCTTCTTTCTTGTCCAACTCACACAAAATATAGGACTTCTCAAACTCCTTAGCGTACTCAGTCACGCTCTTGGAGTTTTGTTGAATTTGGATGAGCTTTAAGAACTGCTCTTAAAGATATTCATGAGGGATGAATCTCTTCTTGAGTTATCTTTTCAATTCGGACCAAGTATCAATCCTTGGATCCCCATCTCGGATTCTCTTGTTCCTAAAACTATCGAACGATATACTAGCATATCTAGTGATCTTCAAGTGTGCAACTTTCAAGGTCTTGTGTTCATCGAAGCCTTTATAGTCCATTAGTTTATAGTCCATTAGCTTCTCAAACTGTCGAATCCACTCTTAGAGATCCTGAAGATCTCCTTCACCCATAAACTCCTTAAACTCCATGAGTTGTAATTCTCGATCATTTTCTACAGGAGTTCTTGCTGGTGGCCCCCTATTAGGCCGCCTTTCTCCTCCTTGATCTCTCGTTTTTCCAGCCAAAAGTTCGACTCTTTGGTTGGTAAGGTATATCACTTCTTGTGTTATTATAATAGCATGCGTGTTGGTGGTTAATTTTTCATTAATGCAAGCAAAGCTTTCATTAAAGTACTTCATCATATTCTCCATCATCGTCTGCTTCTCGAGTCATAGGAGTTCCCATGATCAAGAAAGTCTCAACAAAGTGACTCAACTTTGGAAATTTTTAACTTTCTCAAAATGTGACCAACTCTAGTGAAATTTGTATACAATCTAGTATTATATTCTCTAGGACTCCAATTAACATTTTGTGGCAAAATTCGTTCTCAAGCTCTGGTAATCTCCGTTTTGCTACCGATGTTCTTAATTCCAATGATTCTTGCATGCCTTCAAAAAAATTTCTTGAAGCTATATCAGTACTCCTCTAAATCTCGTGAAATGTTAACAACATTAACTAGACAAGATGTAGTCCAGTTTAGGATAAAAAATCTTCGAAAAATTCAAAGTATGTAGGGAGCACGAGGCCTCCAAAGTTACTACAAAAGCGAGACGAATACTAACCGTAAAAATAAGCATCACCCTGCAATCTTGAGCAAAACTCTTATACTAGTTGATGAGGAACTTGGTGTTCTAGATGGATATGGAAGTTTCTTGATTGAAAGAAATAGTTATGGAGGGGTTTGAAAGGTGGAGATGGAATGAATCTTGAAGGCAACAACTTCAAGTTTGGAACAAAGGCAAAAACTTTGGTCCCTTAGTCAAGCTAGTCTCGTAACCTAAGAAAAATCATGCAAAGCATTACTCTCAATAATCTTTAAGAAAAATCAACAACTATGTATTATTATGAAAGAAACGAAATATATATAAGGAAAAATTGACAAAAATAAGCCAACCTTTGCCCCATCTTCCACATTTAAGCCGTCCTTTTGATAATCCAGAGTTAATACAACCTTATAATCATTTAAGCCAATTTTAGGTTAGTGATTTAAGTTTACCTGCTAACACAGGTTGCAACAAGTTAATTATGATTAATAATAATTAATTGTGATTAATTTTATTTTTTAATTTCCCTTATATTTTCCTCTCTCCTCCCTCACCATGACCACCACCTCTTTCCTCCCTCTTCCTGCTGCCCCCCTCCTCCACCATCGTTACACCTCACATGACCCACCCCTATTCTTCTCTTCTCACAACCACCATAACCAAACCCCAGCACTAATCGAAACCCTCCACCACAACCGAACCCACCCCACCACTAGCCCATTTACTCCCTCTCTCTCCACCCCGAAACCACCCAAACACACCCCACCCATCCCCGAATCCCGAAACCCAGAGACGACATCCAAATCCCGAAACCCATAAACCGCACTCAAACCCCTGAAGCCACCCAAACCCACTCCATCCCGAAACCCAGCCGCAATCCACACCCGAACCACCCACCACAAAAACCGAGAACCCAAATCCACGCCCAAACCCCGAAGAAGATAGTAGATGAAGAAGATGGCACAGGGTGGTAGAGAAGTAGAGAGAAGGGGTACGATGTTAGGGTTTTGGTGGAGGAGAAAGGGGGACTGGTGGTGGTGGTGGTGCCAGTGAATGACAGAAGTGGGAGGAGGAGATAAAAGAGGGAGGAGCGAGAAGAAAGAGGGTATATATTAATTAAAGGGAAAAAAGACAAAAAAAATTAAGAATATTTGTAACCTGTAGAATAAGTTACAGGTTATGTAACCTAAAATTGGTTTAAATGATTATAAGGTTGTATTAACTCTGGATTATCAAAAGGACGTCTTAAATGTGGAAGATGGGGCAAAGGTTGGCTTATTTTTGTCAATTTTTCCTATATATAATACACCCTACTAGTTCGAATCCGACTAACTAGGACAACTAGCAAACTAGACTCATAAGCCAACTTGGATTAGTTATAATTGACTCAAACTAAACTCCTAATCTAACTTGGATTAGTTACAATCTACTCCTAATAGGATTGAAACATTGAATCGTGTAAAATCCATCGTTTTAAGAACGTAGGCAAAACCATGATTCTAACAAATGAAAACACATAGAAAACATGAATTGAACTAACTAAAACACACGACCCATCAACTATAACTAACTATACTACATAGGATCTTCTTCTTCCGCATTAATTTTTTTTCACTTTATTTTTTTTTTTTGTTTTTGTCGGGTATTGATTTATTTTGATATAATAAGGCTTGTACACAAGTTATTTGTTTAGGATGTTGAAGGTTATTTGTGGATCTTTGCTTGTAGATGATTGTTTATGAGTGATGGAAGGAAGACGGGAATAACTCTTGATTCAAAGTATGTCCTTTTTTTTCAGATCTCTCTCTTTTTATTATTATTAGTCAAGCTCATTAGCTGATTTGAGTTTCATCATTGGATTAGAAGCATAAATAAAATGATGGAAGGCCAATAAAAATGCGATTATTTTATTAATTGAAAAAGAATCAATGAAACAAGGCTAATAAACATTATGGTCCTAAAGGACATAGACTTGCGACAAAAATAAATAGTAGCTAGGGAAGGGACTCTCGGACTCAACCTAGAAAGCTAGCGTTTAATGACCATACCCCGACTTGCTGACTTTTGTTGCATGTGGAATTGGCAATCTACCGTCTTCAACCACATCCTTTAGAGCATGCTTCAAAGTCCATCAATGTGATGTCATATGTCCTTTTCCTTGATGGTACTTGTAGTAGGCATTAATTTATGATTCCATTACATGATCTTTTCTCATTAGCAGGGTCTGGAGTAGGGCCAAGAGGCTAAAGTGCTCCTTGTGTATGAAGCCTTGTGAAGGCTTCTTCTATAGTCATGCCAAATGGAGTAAATTTTCTTTGAGGCCCTTAATAACCTCTCTTTTTCAGTAGTTAGGGCACTGACTTAGATCTAAAAGGCTTATTATTACTCTTCTTGAAAGAGTTGTTGTTGGAACCCTTGTTCTTGTTGGCTTGTACCTCTTCCTCAATCAGCAAGCCTACCTTATAGATGTTCCTGAAAGACTCTACGGGTTGGAATTTAATATGATCCCCATACTTGGGCTGCAAGTTACCAATCGGATCACAAGTCGGACTTGATCCTCTTGAGATGGCTTGTTAATCATTTGTGCAGCTTATTCTCTCCATGTGTTAAGGAAGGTGACAAAATCTTCGTCAGAAATCTGTTTAGATAACTCCAACTCAGGAATGCCAATAGGAAGCTGAGTGTTATATACGTATTGTTTGGGAAACCATTCTCTAATATATAGTCCCAGTCATTCAGCTTCACCTTTTAGTGATTTATCTAAACCATTTACATGAATGTGCATCCAAGGTTAAGGGTAAGACATAGGCAAACATGTCCTTGCTCATGCCCTTGAGAGCCATAGATATGGAGAAAGCTCTCAGATGATCATCTGGGTCTTAGACCCCCTTGAATTTTGGGAGGTCCCCCAATGTCATGGCCATCAGCCTGACTCTCGAGTGCAGGAATTGACTAGATCAATTGCTCGAGTTTTTCAAACCTTGAATCTGTCTTTGATTTGACAGGAGGTGGTGTGTGGAGCGTCGTCATACACTTCTTCTTCAGTTAGTTTCTCTCTCAGTGCCTTAATCTCTTTGTTCTGTTCCTCAAGACGAAAGTTTATCATTGTAAGTTGAGTCATAAAGCCACTAAGCTGTTCATTAGTGTCCCCCATTTCAGATGATGATTCAAAGGAGTCGGAGGATTCATTTGAAAAGGTTAGGATGCAGTTGACAAGTCTAGAATTAAGTCGACCTTGTATCCTCTCTTTTAAATAAATAATTCAGTAAATAATATTTGACTAATTTAGGAGTATTACTGCCATGTGACAAACACGCTTTCGGCAACCAACTACTAACTAACCAAATAAGTTGTAGCGGAAGACTTCAACCAAAAATAATAATACTTCTTTATTAATAAGAGTAAATATTGTCTCAATACTCAAAATAAATGAAACACTCTAATCTAGCTAGGTGAAGATCCCTTTCCTAGTATGCTCCCATGCACATCCAAAATTCACCTGCAAAACTGCTTACCAAAAAGGTAAACAAGGCAAAGCCAAAAAGGAAATACGCGTTAGTATAAAACTGAGTATGACATGTGCTAGACAAGTAACACATTTGTTAGTTCGTAATAATTTTTCATTTCGAAAACTCCATCATCAATAATTCAAGAATAACTCTTTAAGAATAAACTATTTTCAAACACTTAATATTAATTCAAGAATAACATTTTAAGAATAACATCTTTCCAAACACTTGAATAATAATTTAAGAATAACCTTTTAAGAACAAACACTTTCTAAGCACTTGAATAATAATTCAACAATAACCTTTTAAGAACAAACTATTTCCAAACAGCTTGGATTAAAAATAATCCTGTAAACAATTCCTCTTCTTATCTCCTCTTCTATTTTGCTAAGTATGCACACCCCCCAAGCTAGTCATCCCATCACGGAGCTATATCAAGGGGTAACTATAATTGCCAACAAGTGGACTTTGAATCTCTTGATATTAATCAAGCGGAAATAATAATAATAATAATAATAATAATAATAATAACAATAATAATAATAATGATAATAATAACAATAACAATAACAATAACAATAACAATAACAATAACAATAACAATAACAATAACAATAACAATAACAATAACAATAACAATAACAATAACAATAACAATAACAATAACAATAACAATAACAATACAATAACAATAACAATAACAATAACAATAACAATAACAATAACAATAACAATAACAATAACAAACAATAACAATAACAATAACAATAACAATAACAATAACAATAACAATAACAATAACAATAACAATAACAATAACAATAACAATAACAATAACAATAACAATAACAATAACAATAACAATAACAATAACAATAACAATAACAATAATAATAACAATAACAATAACAATAACAATAACAATAACAATAATATTAATAATAATAATAATAATAATAACAATAACAATAATAATAATAATAATAATAATAATAATAATAATAATAATAATAATAATAATAATAATAATAATAATAATAAGACTTGTAAATCATGAATAAACCTCCTTTCCTCATAAATAACTTTTTGAACATTCAAAATTCATAAAAACCAATCAACCTTTCCGTTGTAAAAATAATTTAATTTTCCAAAAAGGATAACAAACTTCTATATAAAAATGATTGATAAAATCATTCCTTCTTTTCACTTCCAAAAGTGAATAATAAATGAACAACTTTATCACATAAAACCATTTTCCAAAAGATCTAGGTACATAACGTACCTTGATCTTGCACAAAAGTATAATAGTATCTTTACTTTTCTTATACTTTAGCTTTACATAACCAACCAATAAGTAATTTACCACATGAACTTAATCATGAATTTAAACATGGATGACCTATCATGAGCATAATATTATTGAGTAAGAAATGTGAAAATATTTTTCTTAAACCAAAGAAAATTGAAACATGAATAAGAGATATAAAACGAGAATAGATAGAAAGATAAAGAAGAACTTTAAAATAAGAGAGTATGGATTGGTCAAAGTTTTTGTGTGAAAAAAATGGGTTAAGGTATGGGGTATTTATAGAAGTAGAATAGGTAGTACTTAATTTCGAAAATTAAATAGTTTGTAACCTTCATCATATATTAGGAGATTAAACTAAGATTTTTAACCTCCATCATAAATTTGGAAGTCATAGGAAAACAAAACTCCCTCCAATCACCATAAAATTCCGTAGGAATATATGGCCCTAATTTTTTTTTTCTGAATTATTTTGACTAGGATTTAATACCAAAAGCTTAACAAAAATAATAATACTTTCTTATTAATTAAAGTAAATATTTTCTTAATACTCAAAATAAATGAAACACTTTAATCTAGGTGGAGATCCCCTTCCTAGTATGCTCCCATGCACATCCAAAATTCACCTGCAAAACTGCTTACCAAAAAGGTAAATCAGGCAAAGCCAAATAGGAAAAAGAAAATACGTGTTAGTATAAAACTGAGTATGAAATATACTAAATAAGTAACACATTAGTTCGTAACAAATTTTCATTTCAAAAACTCCATCACCAATAATTCAAGAATAAGGGCCTGTTCTCACCATCTTATTTTCAGTTCAGTTCAGTTCAATTCAGTTCAGTTCAGTTCAGTTCAGATTAGTTCTGTTCAGATCAGTTCAGTCTAGTTCAGCTCTTGACAATACATTTACTCTCACATATCACTATTCATTTCAGTTCAGTTCAGTTCAATTCAGTTCAGTTCAGTTCAATTCAATTCAGTTCAGTTCAATTCAGTTCAGTTCAGCTGTTTTATGCCGAAGAGAACATGCCCTAACTCTTTAAGAATAAACTATTTTCAAACAGTTAATAATAATTCAAGAATCACATTTTAAGAACAAACTGTTTCCAAAAATTTGTATAATAATTCAAGAATAACCTTTCAAGAATAAACTCTTTCCAAACACTTGAATAATAATTCAACAATAACCTTTTAATAACAAACTCTTTCCAATCACTTGAATAATAACTCAACAATATTCTTTTAAGAACAAACTCTTTCCAAACAACTTGGATTAAAAATAATCCTGAAAACTATTCCTCTTCTTATCTCCCTTATATTTTGCTAAGTGTGCACACCCCCAAGCTAGTCACCCCATCACAGAGCTATATCAGGGGTAACTATTATTGGCAGCAAGTGGACTTTGAATCTCTTGATATTAATAAAGTGGAAATAATAATAATATAAGTTGTAAATCATGAATAAACCTCATTTCCTCATAAACAACTTTTTAAACATTCAAAGTTCATAAAAACCAATCAACCTTTCCTTTGTAAAATAATTTAATTTTCCAAAAAGGATAACAAATCTTCTATATAGAAATGATTGATAAAATCATTCCTTTTTTTCACTTGCAAGAGTGAATAATAAAATATTGTAACCATTTCAAACCAAATTTCTAAACCAATCGAAATATTAAATCAATAAACAACTTTATCACGTAAAACCATATTTCAAAAGATCTAGCTACATAATGTACCTTGATCTTGTACAAAAGTATACTAGTATCTTCACTTATTCTTATACTTAAGCTTTCTCATAACCGACCAATAAGTAATTTACCACATGAACTTAATCCTGAATTTAAACATGAATGACCCATCATGAGCATAATATTTTTGAGTAAATATGAAAATATTTTTCTTAAACCAAAGAAAATTGAAACTTGAATAAGAAATAAAAAACTAGAATAGATAGGAAGAGAAAGAAGAACTTTGAAGTAAGAGAGTATGGATTCTTCAAATTTTTTGTGTGAAAAAGATGGCGTAAGGTATGAGGTATTTATAGGAGTAGAATATGTAGTACTTAAAATCAAAAATTAAATAGTTTGTAACCTTAACCATAAATTAGGAGATTAAACCAAGATTTGTAATCTCCATCATAAATTTGGAAGTTATAGGAAAACAAAACTCCCTCCAATCACCACAAAATCTTGTACGAATATATGGACCCATTTTTTTTTCTTGAATTTTTTTACTAGGATTTAATACCAAAAGCTTAACAAAATGACGCCATATTCTCGCCAAAATAATTAAAAATTAGTGAACATACTAAAATACCCTTTGCTGAAAGTATTTATTTTAGAAAATAAATATATAATTATTTAAGTAAATACTTAAAATATGGGATACTACAACTTATGAGTGATTGGCTTCGTCAGACTCGATGATTTGGGATATTATGGATCTAAGATGGACTAGCTTCGCTAGACTCAAATGTTTTGGGCCATTAAGGACTTAAGGAAAACTAGCTTCGGTATACTTGGAATGCTATTAGAAGTAAGGCGGGAGTAGCTTCGCTGAACTGAGAGGGTGTCTTTATAGTCTTAAAGCTGACTAGTTTCGCTAGGTACAAAGGGTGTCGTTGTGGTCTTAAGGCTGACTAGTTTCGCTAAATCAAAGGGTGTCGTTATGATCTTAAGAGTGACTAGCTTCACTAGTCAAAGGGCGCCGTTACGGTCTTAAGGATGACTAGCTTCGCTAAGTCAAAGGGTGTCGTTATGGTCTTAAGGGTGATTAGCTTCGCTAAGTCAAAGGGTGTGTTATGGTTTTAAGGATGATTAGCTTCGATAAGCCAAAGGGTGTCGTTATAGTATTAAGGGTGACTTGCTTCACTAGTCTTTAATGGTTTGGACTTTGTCCTATATAGGTTTGGAAATTGACTCGATTAGAGTTAGGAAATGAGTTGGGTCTTATATGGACCTAATTTTGGACTTAGTCTTGTATTGGTTTGAGGTTACACTTGAAAACGCACATCAGCTTGACATTGAATTGGAATAGACTTGGATTATACTTGAACTGGGCTTGACATAGACTAAGGTTCACATAAAGATGCAATGGGCCTAGATTTTGACATGAGCTAGACTTATATGGGACTATGATGGACTCTGGTGCTAGCGAGCCTAATATGAATGCATGGACTCAAATGTAAATGGACCTAATATGAGCCAAAATGGACTCTAATATATATTGGCCTAAAATGAAGGCAAGTGGATTGGATTGACTAAATTGGATTGAATAAAAGGTGTTTAGAACGGGCTTAGAATTTTTGATATTTGTTTTGAAAGGAATCCCTTGTTTTATCGTTTGAAAGGAAAGGATGATGGATTAATTTTGAAAATATTTTGTAAATGCCTTGTATAGTTATGATTTCTAAACGTTTTTGAAAAAGAGTAGGATAGAAGGAGGTGTAGGATTGATTTTGAAAAATGTTTGTTTTTAAAACTGGTGAATATGATAAGATAAGATTGATAGGGAAGATTATTTGAATAGCATTGAGAAGGTAGACATGCGTGACACTCCTAACTCTACCATGACCATTTTTTCAATTCCTTGATGCATTTTTTTTCTTTTTAGGACAAACTCAACCTTGCATGAAAATACTGATTTTTTTTATAGGTTAGACCCCTAAAATGACCAAGTTTTTTTCCTTTTATGTGAATGCAGACAGTCTGAACATAGGATCGAATATAGGATTGACCAGAACGACGAATAAAATAAATAAAAGCATGCGATGCATAGACTGCGTGCCGCGCAGCACTTCTGCATGCAGCGCAAACTCGTGCGTCTGGTGCGTGAAGCACAAATTAATGCGCTTGACGCACTACTCTCTCGACATATTTTAGGGGATTCGAGCGAAGTTTTGGTCGATTGCCGATTTTATGCATTCGTGATTTTTAGGAATGGCGCTTAATAAAGACAATTTGCCAAGATAATAATAACAGGCAAAAATTACAATCACAAGCAAATGTCACATAACATGGATGAAAAAGTTCCAACCTAAAGTCCAGTTCAATGTTTACAACTATTAGTCAGGTTTATGTTAAGTCTGACAAGGTCCATGACTAAGAGATTGATCCCATGCTTCATACCCCTACTTCAAAAGGTGGTCACTTGAAAGACACACTCCAGTTCTCAAGTCAGGAACAAGAGAACAATGCCATGCACTAGTGGAAAAAAACTCATCCGATGCGGTCAAAATCGGGGTTATAACTACTACAAAAAGCATAAAGAGACCCCTAAAATCTCATTTAGAGAACACGTGAGAGGTGGTCTTCAGCTCATAGGTATCTCAGGATAAATAACCACTTATTGCGAGTGGTTTCTTAATTTGATAGAAGAGACCACTTCCTTAAAATAAGTGGTTATTTATGAATTTTAACAGGGAATAAAAGAAGAAGGATAAGGCGCCACATTTTAAAGATAGGTGGTCTTTTTTATCTTACAAAGAAATCATTTTTAATGTGTAGATGGTCTTTTTAATCATTCCTAAAAAATACCACCTGAAAGGAAAAGGTGGTCTCTTTAACCTTATTTTTTTATATAAAAAAACAATAATATTTCAATATTATTATACGCTTCACCAATCCATTGCACCTGCTCCATGCAAGTCTTTCATAATCTACAAGTAATCTACAAAAGTATATAGAACATCTACACACTTGTGATGAGATAATTTAGATGACTTTATAATTAGAATACCTTATCATTCATTCAATATCATTCACTACAAAATCACATGCATATCAATATAATGTTAGAAGATTCCAAAAATTCAACTAAGTTATAAAAAAATAATATAACACATAGGCCTATTCCTTCTAATTCATGTGCACAAACTTACGAATATAGCTCCTAAAATTTCAATCATTATGTTCTGTAACAAGTAAAACAAGAACATTCCAAACTATATACACAAATGTTTCAAAGACCAAAAAAAGATGTAGATCAATTACACTTCCTAGTAAACATCTATGTTATCTCAAAGTTCCTCCTCCTCCAGCTTGTTTATGCTTGTGCGTATGAGCTCTGCGAAGTATTGAAAAGCATAAAATATATGCAATAAAAATAGAATACAACCAAATAGGACAAAAAAATGCTACTTGTAATTAAAATTTACTACCTTTGTTCCATGATATCATCTTTTCACACAACATCCAAGTAACAACAAATTATAAAATCACCATGTTGTACCTTTTATAAATGCTAGTAAAGTACTAACTACTTTAGTAATCTAACATGCTTTATTATGAACTACAAGAGAAATTCTTAGAAGGGAGCCTAAGAAAGAACATGCCTATAAAACCATGTCAAGTTTCAGACGAAACATGATGCACTAGCCATTCGTTTTCAATTGTTCTTGCAGCTCTATATATATAATCATTGCTCTCGAAGAGACTTGAGGAGAAGCAATCACTCTTCCAAAACATTACAGACACGAGTAATCAACCATCTTGAATTGTCTCACCAAGAGCAAGAAGTTAAACGTACTACCATATTGCATACATTCTTTCTCCACAAGTGTTTTTGTAAAGATAATCCAGTGGCCTCACTAGCTGCAAATATACATTTCTAGCATAGCCCACAAACATTCATTTTTTTAAAAATAATAAGATAATATCATTGGTGTCCTCTCTCAGGGCCCTAAACCTCTATCAAGTCCCCCCACCCTCCAACAGGTTTGATCCTATGACCTAAGCCATTGGAGACGAGGTGGCTCCCAATTGAGCTACCCCTCAAGCTTTAGCCACAGGCATACATACTGATCTATCTTCTTTATTGTTCTTTTAGAGGTATGTGAATCTGACTAAGAATTAGAAATATAATTTATCATTACTCCAATGATCTTAGAATTTCAAATCTCCAAGCATACTTCTAGGTATCTAAGTTTTGACATGTTTAAATACAACATGGAAGCTTCTACGATATTTGTGGGGGCAAGTGTACATAAAACTTTCTTACTACAATACATTTAAAGTATCCGAAGTGGTCTATTGTAGAACAATGAGTTTAAACAACCAAGAATATTAGATTTATTTTATTTTTCGGATGTAAAGCTGGGTTGGTAAAAAAAGAGTGATGCACATAGTACCTATAGCAGCGTCTGGTCTTTCTCTACATCTCTTTCAAGAACCCTGACTTTGCTCAAGACTGGTTTACCTAGATTACTAAGGATAGCATGTTGCATTGAAGAGAATAACCTGGAAATAATAGGAAAAAAAACAAAATAGTACATCTTGAAGATACGGTAATCGATCTCAAGACTACCTTGCAATAAATAACACTAGCCTTATAATTGGTGATGATCTCAAACCGGCTATGCATCCATATTCCCACACATGAGTTTGTAGTCTCGAGATCGATTACCGTCACCGGTGACCCGTCATTCATCTTCATTTTCATTGTTTCTTTAAATACTTAAAATCGAATAGTTAGAAATGTTTGTATTACGACACCAGCAACCCTAACTAGAGAGTCTGATAAAGAGTACTCATACATATACTACAGATAATAAGATTCTTGCCATAAGGACAAAGTTCAACAAAAGTTGAATACATAAGCTCATCCCAAAACCTCATTTTTGGTGGCTTAAGACCATTCATATACAATTCACGCTAGAATTTAGTATGCTTCACAAGTAAGGTGCTGGCTTAAAAATTTTAGGCTTATTATCCTTGCACAATCGTATTAAAGTAAGAATTTGTATCATGAAGATCACCACTTAAAGCGAACACGAATAGAGTGGGGCTCCTTACACAAGGAGCCGACTGTCTCTAAACTAATGGAGGTCGTCACCCCATTGTTTAAATATTTATGCTTGCAAGCCTTAACCAGGACATGTCC
Source organism: Beta vulgaris subsp. vulgaris (assembly GCF_026745355.1). Taxonomy (NCBI): domain Eukaryota; kingdom Viridiplantae; phylum Streptophyta; class Magnoliopsida; order Caryophyllales; family Amaranthaceae; genus Beta; species Beta vulgaris. Next base: position 22,254,656 of record NC_079208.1, read on the forward strand.
CACTTTTATTTATTAGTTGAACTTCACCCACCCAGCGAGGGTTCGGAAGGAGATCACCCATCCTCCAAGGGTTGTTGTTCACACCGTACCTTATCTGGTATCAGCCTTTACCCACTTGTATCCATTATTTATTTACATAAATAGTTTCATTGCACAGTTTATCAATACCATACATGTTCCAAAGAACACATATTCATCCATGGAGAGGAAAAAGAATCACAACTACTATAGTGTCGCTTATCATTGCAAGACTTGAATTTTTTTTTGAAATCTTTTCTTTTACGTCAACATTTTCACATACTAGTTAGGTGTAAGGATATCAGAAAATAATCAATTCTTTACTGCTTGTAAAAGTCATATAGGCACTGAGTGGGCTCATTTAAACTTTATTAAAAAGGGTTGAACATGTGGAACTTTTGTCAAAATAATTGCAGCAAAGACACTTAACTTAAAATGAACATAACTTCCTGCTCGGTACTTCGAATTACGAATTTCCCAAACTTAACCTCAATAAATTTTAGGTCATGATTACTCAAAAGGAACAATACCCGCTCCATAACACATATTGAGCATCTCGCTCCATAAATGTTGTTTACTTTCCCTATAAAACAATAACTAAACCATAATACTTATTTTCTTAATAACACAAACTTATATCTTTCAAAACATATACTCTTGTTCGTATCGCATACTCAATTCCAAAGTGTATCAACGACTTAAACTTTCGTCCGTAAATGAATATAAAACAAAACAAAGTTGAAATGTAATTAACATATCCAAATTTACTATTCCTTAACTATCTAATCTACGTCCACCACATAACATCTTCATTCTTAGTTAGAACCTCCCAACAATTACTTCATCCTTCAATTATGACCTCACAAATCTTCATTCTTATATAACCAAGCTCCATATTATTTTCGGAGATATCTTCGGGTTATACCATTCAGCCTCGTTTATACGCCATAAGTACGTCTTGGGATATTTGACTACTTCTAATAATATCCTCAAAGCGACAATTATATTTCTTAACAGAACTTCACAAGTACCCATCTTACATCCATGATATTCTGTAAAGATATAACTTGTTTCACTAGATTTATGTGTTTCCGAACTTAAACCGAAAATAACATTCATTAAATTGACCCAAATTTGAGAGACTTTTTCCTACGAGAACTTCTTCATAAAAATTTAAGTAGGAGTAAAGATCCTCCACGCCATTAATAGAACTTGAAAATTTTGATTTATAATTTCACGAGTCCATATTTACTCATAACTCCAATTCATAATTTTCAAAGTTCATGATCATATATAATCAAAATCTCAAACAAAAATAAAGAGTCTTTCATACTTTCAGAATTCTATATAAAACTTATATCACAAATATTTTCACAATTGTCTTAAACCTGAAAATTTATCTCAACATCCTTGATCAAAGTTCCTTTCTTTTTCTCTGAAACATTCAAATATAACTATAGTTTAAATCAAAAGCGAGTTCATAAAGGTATTGAGTCGACGTCTCTGCTTAGTTCGTAAATCGGAGTACGATATACTAAAGATCCTTGCTTTAATTCTCATAGCTACACTTTCTTATAAAAGATCAACTTACTAAGCATAATAAATTTTATTATAAATTCGATGTGAAACAAGTAGGTTTAGTAATATCACACATCTATATTCTTGAAGGATTCAACTACCTCCAATCAGTTCTTCATAAAAATATCACTATGTAAAACATATATAGCTTTCGCTCATAGCTTAAAACCATATATGTAGTCAACAACTCTTGTAAACACACGAATAACACTTTGAATAATTCTGAATTTATATAAAAGGCTTATTAAGCTCAGACAAATGAAATCACATAAAATACGGATATAGATTCGAAGGTGGAAGGACATGTGTGTACCTTGAAACGATTTCCAATAACACGACATTTTGGATAATCAACTATAGCTCGAACTTCATAAATTGTCTCCATATACATAATCCAACAACGACCTCAAAACAATAACAACAATCATTAACCATCCTCACAACAATTTAGATAAAAATATTGAATTACTCATACTTTCTAAGCTCTTCCATGAACTAACCAACATATATACAACTCATTCTACTAATCCAACTCACAACATCAATTCTATATCTAATTAACATCATTTTGATTTCAGAGAGTATTATCAAACAACATAACAAAATTGAGAACCAAATTTATTTCTAAAATCAGAATATAAAATCCAATTGCACCATACTTGAATTGGAATCAAAGGAGAAGAGGAATTAAGAAAAATTAGCTTATACCTTCATATGGAAAGGAATACCAAAAAAATGACATCAACAAAGCAAACAAGTTAGCAATGACAACATTGGCAAACAAAGCCAACCACGGCAGCAGCGCAACCCAAAGTACAAGAGTAGTGCTGAACTTGTGTAAGGCGTAACTCATAGCTCCGAACTCCGAATTGAGTGATTTTTGTGACCAAATTCATTATCTCGAAGTGATCTATAACTTTGATTCAGCCAAAAAGAGCAAAATTGGATTTCATGTTGTAGATAATTGAGGCAACAGATTGAGGGAGAAATGAAGGTAGCAACACCAAACTTGCAAAGGCCATAACTCATAGCTCCAAACTCCAAATCGAGTGATTTTTGGGTCTAAGTTCAATAACGTTTTGAGGTCTACAACTTTCATGCAAGAAGTTTAGGCAAATTCCGACTCTAGAATGCAGAAATTGAACATGCACAATATGGAGTATAAAATCAGGGGAGAGAGAAAATTATTGTTTGGGGTTTTATTTTGGTTTTGGGGGTTTCTCCACTTCGGTAATAAAACTGAAATATTGAAGAGAACAATTCATCTATGGGAAAATTATACTTTGGCACTTGATGGAGAAGTTATGAAGAAAAGAGAGAGTGATGCTCTAGCATCTAGAGTAGATGACATGAGTGAGGAGAGATAAATTGTAATTAAAAATGGGTTTCTCTTTATTCCAAAGCTTAAAATCCTTAACTTAATATCTGTATCATATAAAACCCATACTAACTTATTTGTGCTTGGAACTTACTTTAGACAATAAATAATAATTCTCAAAGTAATTTCTTTACTAATATGAACATAGCTAACTTTAACTAAAACGTGTCTGAAAATATCAGCTATTATACCTATCAAATCTCATTTATAAAATTGTTATTAAACTTGCTTAAAATATAGGCTTTTACAATCTTAGTGGTTCCCTTATATCTCTGCACACTTAATGCACTACTAGGAAACTAATTAAAGTCATCCAGGACAAAAGTTGTGAAGTAAAAGGAATTATGATCAATAGTGGGATGTTTTACCAATAGCATGCTGGAAGAGAAACTATATAATAGAATTTATAGTCTAAACCTTTCCAGTCTAGTATTGCTTTATACCTTGATTGCTAGGTAATTAATCTAATTGGAACCTTAACATGGATACTTGTATGCTGATGCTTGAGGTAAACCAAACTAGGATATACTTAAAGTTTAGGCTTCAAGTTGCAATATGTAAGTACTAAATGAGATTAAACAATAAAACTATATACAGATAATAACCTGAGGGCAGAGCAACATATAAACCCTTAGCAACTCCAGGATACCGCATAATTCCAATTGGCTTGTCGATGAGAACATGTCAAGGGGTGAAAAATATGTCATTAATGGTCGCCAGCATCTTATAAAACCTCCGTAGAGAAGCTTAGCACGACGCTCGGTTTGATATTACACTACAGAGGGCAAGTGGTTTCAATATATATGAAGTCGGGTCCCCATTAATATCGCCTAAAACCAACTTAGTTTTTCTCTCCTCCCCAAAAACAAAAATAACCGACAAGAATCATAAAAAAATAGAGTATTTCGTCCACTGATACATCCTAAGGTTCTACACAAGAAAACTGAAGACAGGAAATTGAAACTGACGATATGTGCTAAATTTAACCAGTGGAAAAAAAACTATCAAAGCTTACTTGAATCATCAGTATTGTGGCAATGCAATGTGCAATGAGCTCTGATGGAATTTGTGGCTCACCGGCCTGAAGTAGATGCTCCATTTGACCTGGAATTAAGTGCTTGATCTAAAGCCACCATGTTTAAAGTGCATGGACTTAGTTGATCATCATGAGTTAAACTTCCATCAATTTTATATGTCTACATGGGCATGCTAGAATAATCAATGACAAGCCGATTATTTACAAAGTCCACTGCTTCTTCTATCTTTTGAACAACTACAAACCTTAGTGATGAAACAGCCTGAGACAGAGAGCGATGATATCATTAGAAAGCAGTAAAACGTGCAACACAAACTGAGTAGGAGAAGTGCTCTGAAAGATTATAAGATGGAGATAACAGTACACATAACTCAAAATCAGCATTACTCTTTAAACTTTGCTTAAACCCCACTGAAATTGGTTCACAAATCAAAGTTCAAACCATAAGTTTCTACTTCACAATTCTGAATTTTACAATAAAGATTATGAATTCTCCAGTAAAGATAACAACTTTTAATTGAATAAGATGTTTGTATCGTAATTTCAAGAATCATTTATAACAAAAATTCTACCTTGTGCGGTACCGAAGGAACGAGATTGAGCCTGCTCCATCAGAAAAACCTAAATAATCTTAACTGGAGTATAATTTATATATTTATGATTTGAATTGAAAAATTTCTAAACTTGGAAAATTTAAAATTTAGTTCCTCGGATCCTTTATCGTGCACGAGAGAAGAAGATTCAAAATAATATTTGAATTCTCTCTCTTAGAAAACTACTTCTTCCTCTCTCTTATTTAGAAATTCAACTGAAGAAAGCCCTTACTTGTCTGCTAACAGTAAATAGGATAAAAAAATGTATATGAATTATTAACATAAACTATAATTAATAACAAATAAAAATGCCTCTTATAAGGATAAGGAATTACCTGACAACTAACATCCTGAAACTAAAGAGAAAAAAAACACTCAAAATTGAAGAAATTAAAAGTAGTATTATCATCAATTGAAAACTATATTCAGAAGCAGAAGGCGCCCGACTTTTTAAAAATGGCTTAATCTGTTACCATTGGGAGGACAACATTTTGTAATTCATAAACCATAGAATCTTCGAGTAGAAAGAAAAAGAAAAGTAACTCGAGAAGATGCCAGCTTCCAAGCAATTTACCTTAAATAAGCAGCACATCTATTACTCAGGATAATAGGATCACCCGATTTAACAAGAGTGGCTTTAGAATAACAATTAATTGCCTGAACAACAAAACATTAATCAGCCGCAGACCAGTAAAAAGTAGTCCCTCCAAACGACTTCCAAAATGAAAATTAAAAGGCCATCTTACTTGGGTCCAACTGTATTTATAATCTCTGACATTTCAAGATAAGATTTAAAGTGATAAGAACGTTGACACTTCAAATAGAGACTATGATTTTATGAAGTACGGACAATAAGCTTCCAAATTTTGCCAAATGCTAAATGCAATATCTAAACAACAAGGATGTGTAAGAGAATCATAGTCAGATTAGCGACTGTTGTCAGTTACTTGATCAGAGGCGCCAGTTATTTTATACATTTATGAATGCAAGATAGACAACGATTTCTTTGCAGACATGTTCAACACACAGCTTGATGTATACGGTATATACTAATGCCTATCATTAGTGTAAGATTTAAGAATACTATTAGCCTAGTTAAGAATATAATAATACCCCTGAAGAAAATTGAAATCAAAATGGCAAGGAAGCAACTTATTACTTAGGAGCGCACAACTTACTGTTTCTGAGAAAAATAAACTAAGTATCGTCTAATGCTTAAATGTTCTGCTCACACTATTCTTCAGGAAACTTAACTCCTTAACAGAGCATACACATGACGTAATAGTCTAATTGCATGACTAGAAGAATGCATCAAATTAAGGCTTCACAAATATCCCTTTTGCGCATGAGTTCATGACTAGGAGCTTACACAAATCGGTAACCATTACATACACAAGTGCGAGTGAAATTGAGGCTATATGTCACTATTAGTGTTAACGGGTAAACTGGACAGAGGACGATTAAGTGTGTCACAGATTATTGTCGTTAGCCTAATAGTTTATAAGGGTCTATTTTATTCAACTTATTTCCCAAACTTATCTTAAATTTCCTGACTTCTCTTAATTTCTGTCAACAACTCTGAAATTAAGTTGGCAAGACAGACCTTAAGTGAAATTTAAGGCTGAAATATGTATTATTTTAGCAGCAAGATAAGACTTCTAAATAAGTTCAAGATTGAGTTAAACTCAACATATACAGGATCATCCCTCTATTTGGAAATAATATAACACTGTATTAACCCTTCATAATAAAATATTCAATAAGATAAACTTTGCAACAATTAGTGGTTGCAATCCTCTCTTTAGCACTCCATTTAGGAGCGAGTACGACTTACACCAACTACAACTATTTCTATCTTAGAAAATGAAACAACTTATTTCAACATGAAAAAAGAAATAGTATACATGTGCTTATTATTTCCAGGTGGACATAGTATGCATATTATGACTTTAGGATGCTAAACTTCAAACATGCAACTCGAATTTCATTGAAATCTTCTCTAATTCCAAATAAACCTTTATATTGAAAAATTCTTTAATCATATCGTATAAAGAGCTAAAGCCTAATCTTCAAACTCATTCGATTATACAATCGAATAGAAAATGAGAATTTTGATAAGAACTCGAAAATCGTTAAAAAACATAACTATGAATTTGATAAAATAAATAAACAAACATATCACCTCCTCAAAATCTTCCTCGGCGAAAGGCTTGATTTCCGCTCCGCACAAACTCGATAATCTGCTGAAATCTCTCGTACGAAATCGACGATTCTCCCTCATTCGCCTACAGATTAAAACTAAAATTGCTTCAAATTACTGCAACAAAAGAGCAAAAAAACACTCGAAATTGAAGAAGTTAAAAGTAGTATTATCATCAATCGAAAACTAACACAGATGAAATCTTTAACATCGTCAATGTCGTGGGAGAAGTTCGCGATCTCCGATGAGTTTTCATTGTTCGACATCGCTTCCGAATTATTCTCTCTTCAGTCTCTTCATTCACCCGCGCTCTCCCTGTCCTAAGTATTTTTTCTCTGCTGCTTATTAGTGTTTCTCTAAGAGAGAGCATGAAAGAAGAAGGGGGAAATGATGAGAAACTGCTTTTGGTTTTGCTTTAATTATTTGCTGATAATGGAGTAATACATAAAAGTAAATTAACTAAAGTAGTATATTTAGGGTTTTAGTGGGTCACAAATGGGTGTTATTTTTTTAAATTAATAATTAGTAATACAATTATTATTGACTACCTGAAAACACGTACTAATATATGAAATTTGTTTTTTGGAAAAATATTTAAAATTAAAATCACCACTTAATAGGAATAATGGTTTCTTTAATATTTGAAATTTTGATAAGGTTCAATAAACCACCTTTTTAAAGAAGAGGTCTCATTTATCATGTTATAAATACCACCTTTCGAATAAACTATGTATTTTTTGCTGAATAATCACTTATTTCATTAAGGAGGTCTCTATAGGTGATACTTTTGCACATATTTGTAGTAGTTACTGATTCCGCAATACCCCTCATGATTGCTTTAAAAGAATTTAGCAGGCTACTCATTCCAATAAAATGCATCTTTCTTTTAGGGAGTTCATTTCCTTAGTTACTCCACAATTAAGCGTACTTGGCTCAGATACTCTAGGGATGGGTGACCTCCTGAGAAGTTTCTCAGAGCGATATGGTGAGGATAAAGTGCGCCGGATGAACTTATGTTAGTTGGGGCGACCCTAAGGTCGTTAGGCCGAATATTAGGAGTCCTCATGCGCTTAGTGGGGAGGATTTGGGGATATATCACCAGTTGTGTGTCGAATATATGATTAGTTTCTAGGCTGGGGTGACCCAGAGGTCGTTGTGGCCGAATATGTGGAGTCCTTAAGCATAACGAGGTTGTTGTTGTTCTCAAGTGGAGGTGTATGTAATACCCTCGTGATTGCTTTAAAGGGATTTATCAGACTACACATTCCAAAAACATGCATCTATCTTTTAGAGAGCTCATTCCCTTAGTTTCTCCAGAGTCAAGTGTGCTTGGCTGAGAGTAGTGATGGTTGGATAGGTTTCCTTATGACTAAGATCCACCACTATCACTCAAGAACCTTTTTAGAAGGACAAAGTGCAAACCCCCCGTGGGTGACCTTACACATAGAACATGAGTTAATAAGGCAGGGTATAATTGTCCTTAAAGTTTCTTACATAATAGTTATACATATGCAAAACTGTAATGTCATTCTAATGCATAAAAAGAGTATGAATCTTATTTTTTGAGTTTCACCCACTCATTTAGTGAAGTCGCCAAATTGTAGGCGTATTTTTATTTCGCCAATGCGGGATGAGTGCGTATTAGATTTGATTACCCCACTGTCAAGGTTTTTTTATATTGAAAACGTTTTTTGAAGCCGCCAACAAGTCTTTTAAGAAAAAACGCATAAACCTAATTGGATATTGGGAAACCGTAGGGAAAAAATGAGGGACTTATCCAATTTAGATATCCTTGTCTAGACCCCATAGATGGTCAAAATGAACCAAAGATTGAGTTCAGGGTGAGGGTTCAACATTGTCACGAACCATGTTACCCATTGGTGGCCTCTACTAAATACCAATTCATGTCTTAAGCACCCTAAAAATAATTAGTCTAGGTTGGTTCAGAAAACACAAAAGATTATTTTTTTACAACATTAGCCACCCTAAAAAAAGAGTCGTTGGGGTTTAGGGTTTCTCCTCCATTGGTAAGCTTGAGGTTACGTATCGTGTAAGCTACTATTTTCTTGCTTATTATGGGTCGAAAGAAGAAACAACATTTTCCTATTCCTCCGATAACTCGACAAGCACAAATTTTAGCATCAAAGCAAGGAGCTTTGGTGGGGAATAGTGGGATTTTTGGTGCCGAGTGTAATGTTACTCCAGTATTGTTATTTCACTATTTTGATAAAGACATATAATTAAAGTTTACGTGATTTTAGTTTATTAAGTCTGATTTTTAGTTTATTATGTTAGAAGTAATTTCATATGTCTTAGATTTATTTTTCCTGTTTTGTTTATTTTATTTTGTTAGATTTATTCTTTTAGTTTTAATTAGTTTATTTATCTTTAGATTTCACGAATAACATGTTAAATAACTTATGAAGAATTGATTAGGAGTTTAATCAAGATTAAGTTGTTTATACCTTATTTGTGATAGTCGGTTAATATTATGGAGGTAACAAATTTAATATATTAAGTTTCCATAATGTTTTGTTTAGTTAGTGTGTGTGCAGCATCTTTGGTTTTCCTACAATCTAGCAGCTGCAAAACACTAACCTAAGCATGCGCTTAAAATAGATCGTTGAGGTAGTTCCTACATTTTAGGAACCACAACAACTAATCTATGTATAAGGCGTGTGAACGTGGAGAAGTGGCTAAGTTTAAGGAAGCCCAACTGCCAACAGAATTATCACAACGGACATATTGTGGAGAAGTGGCCGAAGCTACGTGTGATAATGGAGAAGATATTGGAGAAGATCGTGGAGAAGAACTCGAGAAGAAAGGTCCCTACAAATAGAGTTTTGTAATGATCTTATTGGTGATACTTTCAGAATTTTATGTAATATTCTTAGTGAAAGTACATTCGGTTTTCTTCTTCTTAGAAATTGATGTATTATAGATTGGGTTGAGTGAATCTAAGTCTGTAATCATTTTGAGAGAAAAAGAGAAAGGGAAAGAGAAGAGAGAAAGAGAAAAGACTTTGAGTGAAGTCAACTGTTCAGGGGGAACAGGCTGACAGGGAACCAGTTCCTAGAGGAACAGAGTTGGTCCAAGTTTAGGTTGTACAAAAGAGAGTCTTTTGGCCTAAAAGTTATTAAAGAGAATTGAGTTAAAATCCCTCGTGGTCAAGGTTTTTCTTGCTATTAGGCCTAGGAACTTGTAAAAATCTCGTGTTCTATTTTTCTATTTCATGCAATTATTTCTTTCTTATTCAATCATTCTTTTATTTTCCAAAAAGTTTGAAAATCTCTCCAACTACAATTCACCCCCCTCTTGTAGTTGCTTAAGTTTCTCCAAGACTAACAATTGGTATCAGAGCCTAGTTCTCCAAAATCAGTTAACACTGAGGAGCTAGTTCTGAAACGATGAACACATCAGGAGAAAGATTGGAAGAAGGTTACTCAACTCAGCGTCCACCAATGTTTAATGGCAAGTATTATCCATACTGGAAGAATCGTATGGAAATATTTATCAAGGCCGAAAATTATCAAGTTTGGAGAGTAATAGAGATCTGACTTCGAAGTCACAGAGAAAAATGAAAAAGGTGAAGAAATCCCAAGCCACTCTCCAAATATGATAAAGATGACTTCACAAGATAGAGATGAATAACTTGGCCAAAAAGATTCTCCACTGTGGTCTTGGTCCCATGAACACAATCGAATCATGGGATGCAAATCAGCCAAGCAAATGTGGGAACTTCTTCAAGTTACTCATGAAGGAAAAACGAAGTCAAGAGATCAAAGATTGACATGCTCATGCACAAATATGAGCTATTTCAAATGAAGCCTAAGGAGTTTGTTCAAGAGATGCTCACAAGGTTCTCCAACATCATTAATGAACTTGAATCTCCAGAAAAGATCATCACTCCGGAGGAAGAAGTACGAAAAGTTCTACGAAGTCTTCCTCGGGATGAAAAATGGATGGCAAAGGTTACTGCCCTGCTTGAAACAAAAGATTTCACCACATTCAATATCGAACAACTTTCCGGTTCCTTGTTACTCATGAAATCCATCTAGGAACTCATGAAGTTGACTCTAATAGGCCTAAGGCATTGGCTCTCGAATCCGATGACTTAGAGGATTCAGAAACTGATGATGAAGAGACAGCACTGATCGTGAAAAGATTCAAAAAGTTCTTCAACAAAACTACAAAGGGAAGAACTTGAAAAAGCCAGGAAAGTTAAGCTGTCACAAGTGTGGAAGTTGGATCATTATAAAGGAATGCCCTCTCTGGGAAAATGAAAAGAGCAAAGGAAAGTACAAGGAGAAGGGAAAGGAACATCAAAAACCTTTCTCAAAAGTTGATATGAGAAGGGCCATGGTTGCTGCCAGGGGAGAATCCGATTCAGAGGAGGAGCAGGAACAACTAGAAGAAGAGACAACTCATTTATGTCTCATGGCAAAAACAGACAAGGAAGAACACTTGCCAAACAACAAGGTACGTATAAATGTTATTGAAGAAGAGTTAAAAGAACTTTCAAAGAATCAATTAATAAAACTACTTTTGGAAACTTTGGATGACTACAAGGCCATTAGAGAAAAAAATTTAGAAAAAGCCTTAGAAGTCACCAAAGGTACATTCAAATTGGTTTAAAACAGTGAATGCAAACATTGAGGAAAGATTCTTTGAAGTCTTTGATGAAAACCGACGTATTCGAGAAGCTTTTGAAAATGCTAAAAATGAAAATTATTTCTTGAATATGGAAATGGCTGAATTGAAACTATTCGTTCCTGAAGGAACCAGTTCCTCTATAAATACCAGATCCGAGTTCGAAAAGTTAAAATTCGAACCTGAAAAAGTTTTGAGTAAATATCTGGTACTTAAAGAGAAAATGGAATCTTCAAGAACAACTCTTCCTGATCCAGTGAGCTGGATACAAAAATATAAAAATGAAGGAAGAAGTGGGTTAGGTTTCAATCACAAGAAGAAAAAACAAAATGAAAAATATGTTGATCTTCCAAGCAGCCGAATATGCTCTTACTGTGGGAACAGTGGACACTTAGTGTCTGACTGTTCCTCAGAGAAGAACATATTGAAATGAACACCCACTTAGTTAAACAAGTTTGGAAAGTTAAGAGAAATACAAGCCCGACAGAGGAACCCAAGTCAAACTGGGTTCCTACCACTGACTGATTGCTTTGATACAGGCTAAAGTGAGGGGGAACAACCTGTGGTACCTCGATAGCGGTTGTTCTAAACACATGACAGGAGATAAAGAGAAATTTCTCTCGCTTTCAGCCTATGATGGAGGAACTGTGACCTTCGGAGACAATCTTACCGGTAACATAGTTGCAATAGGGAAGGTAGGAAAGTCTAAGTCACATTCCATAGACAATGTATTTTTGGTCGAGGGTTTAAAACATAATCTGCTTAGTATTTCTCAATTTTGCGACAAAGGGAACAGTGTAAATTTTACTGATGAATGTTGTGTAGTAAGTAATTCAGGAACAGGTACCAAAATCATAGAAGGAACAAGGAAAGGGAACACCTACGTTGTTGATCTTAACCTTGTTCCTAGGAACAATCTAACGTGTTTAAGTGCCGTCGATAATGAACCACTTCTGTGGCATAAAAGATGTGGTCACGCAAGTATGGCATTACTCCAGAAGCTAAGTTAAGGACTTGGTGTTGGATTACCAACTATCAAAGTCTCAAACCATGAAGTTTTGGACCCTGTGCAAAAGGTAAACAAGTTAGATCCTCGTTCAAATCAAAGAAAATGGTAAGCACACAAAGTCCCTTGAATTGATTCATATGGACTTGTGTGGCCCTGTTCGAATCCAAAGTCGATCTGGTAAGAGATATGTGCTTGTAATAGTTGATGATTTTTCAAGATACACTTGGTTATTTTCTCCATAGCAAAGATGAGACATTTGATGAATTTGTTAACTTTGCAAAAGAACTCAAAGAATAAGTGGTTTTAAAATTAAGCACTTGCTTCTGATCATGGTAAGGAGTTTGAAAACTCCAAATTTGATGAGTTTTGCAGAAATGAAGGTCTTGATCCAACTTCTCAGCTCCTAGAACTCCACAACAAAATGGCGTGGTAGAACGGAAGAATCGCACTTTGGAGGACATGGCAAGAACAATGATCATAGCAAGCAATCTTCCAAGAATTTTGGGCTGAAGCAGTGAATACGGCATGCTACATAATCAATAGAGTCATCCTAAGACCTATTGTCTTGAAGACCCCTTATGAGCTTCTCAAAGGAAGAAAACCCAATATCTCATACTTCAGAATATTTGGTTGTAAATGTTTTGTACATAACAATGGTAAAGACAATTTAGGAAAGTTTGATGCTAGAAGCGATGAGGCGTTTTTATTGGATATGCTTTAAGTAGTAAGGCATATAGAGTTTACAACAAACGAACAATGTGTGTTGAGGAAAGTGTCCATGTTATTTTGATGAAACTAATCTCTGCAGGAACCAAGTCATGAAAATGACTTTGAAATAGGACTGACTCGTATTGAGGAGTCAGTAAACATTGATGAGGAACTAACACCTGCAGGAACGACAAAAAGCATATTTCTGAAGAAGAGATATTGTTCCTGATCCTGTTATACAGAGGAACAGGCACCAGAAATTCATCCAGTAGACGAGACGAATGAAGCTCCTCAAACTGGAGGAGCGAGACAAGAAGATTTGAACCAAGACATGGAAACACTTGAAATCCCATCCATTGGATTTAATAGTAAGTGATATTGAAAAGGGAACTCAAACGAGATCCCAACTGAAAAATTTGTTGCTTTCCATGCCTTTTTGTCTATGACAGAACCAGAGATCACAATGATCCCTATCTGGAGTCTGACTGGATAAACGCCATGCAAGAGGAACTGAATGAGTTCCAAGGAAAAGGTCTGGCATCTTGAGACCAAGCCAAAAACCAAAAGGTGATTGGACTAAAATGGGTCTTCAGGATCAAGTTTGACGAGCATGCAACAGTCATAAGAAACAAATCCAGACTCGTAGCCAAAGGGACCTCAACAAGAAGGTATTGACTTTGATGAAACCTTTGCTCCTGTAGCTAGAATAGAAGCAATAAGAATTTTGATTGCCTTTGCATCATTCATGGGTTTTAGGTTGTACCAAATGGACGTCAAATGTGCCTTTTTAAATGGATATTTGATTGAAGACGTCTATGTGGAACAACCTCCTGGTTTTGAAAACCCGGATCTTCCAATCATGTCTATAAGCTAGATAAAGAATTTAATGGGATTAAGCAAGCTCCTAGATCATGGTATGAAAGACTTTGAAAATTCTTACTTTCTAATGATTTATACGAGGCAAAGTTGATAGGACCCTGTTCCTTCGATCCAAAGGAACAGACATCCTAGTGGTTCAGATTTATGTGGATGATATAATTTTTGGTGCAACTAACGAATCTCTTTGTAAAGAATTTGCTGAGTTAATGCGTAGTGAATTTGAAATGAGTATGATGGGAGAGTTAAACTTCTTTCTTGGTTTGCAAATCAAGCAAACTGAAAAAGGAACAATGATCCATCAACAAAAATACGTAAAAGAGTTATTGAAAAAATATGGACTGGATCAAGCAAAATCAAACCATACTCCTATAGGAACAGGTACAAGGTTAGATGAGGATCAAAGTGGTAAGTCCGTAGATTAGAAACTCAATAGAGGTATGATTGGTTCCTTACTTTATCTAACTGCTAGTAGGCCCGATATATCCTTTAGTGTTGGCTTATGTGCTAGATTCCAATCAAATCCTAAGGAATCCCATATGATAGCTGTCAAAAGGATTCTTAGATATTTGAAAGGAAGTGATGATCGTTGTTTGTTCTATCCTCGAAGTGACATCTTTTTCTAGTAAGCTATTCCGATGCTGACTATGCTGGAGACTTGGTGAATTGCAAAAGTGCATCGGGTATTATCCAGTTCCTAGGATCAAGCTTGGTTTCTTGGAGCTCAAAGAAACAAAACACTATTGCTCTTTCCACAGTAGAAGCTGAATACGTGGTAGCTGCTGCATGCTGCTCTTAGGTATTATGGATCAAGCAACAGCTACGTGACTTTGGCAAAAAATTTAAGTGTGTTCCTATATTCTGTGATAACACTAGTGCTATTTGCATTTCCAAGGATCCAGTTCATCACTCTAGAGTCAAGCATATTCACATTAGACATCATTTCCTAAAAGACAATGTAGAGAAGGGATTAGTCAAAGTTGATTTTTGTCCTACTAAAAATCAAATAGCTGACATATTGACTAAACCTCTATCTAGGGACAGGTTTGAAAAGATACGCTTGGAACTAGGAATGATAAAAATTGTTTAAATGTACACATGATATTGATTCCCCCAAATTGTTTCTTACTAAGTATGTCCTGCAACTTCATGAATTAAATTTCATACACCTAGGGTCAAGTATAAGGACTCACATATGTCTCTGAATATTACCCTTAGTGTCCTTGCACATATTTGGTACGTATGTAGTTTGTATATTAGGACCATTTTATCATATGCAAGAGTAAATTTTTATTTTCTTTTCATTTTCAATTTACCTCCAAATTTCCTTGTTTCTCTTTCTTTTCACACCTTTCCGTCCAAAATTAAAAATATTAATCTGAATTATGGCCACTATTACGTGTTCAATTAATCTAAGTTAAATGAAGAAACTCCATTAATTCCTTCCAAAAACCCATAAACTGTTTCATTAAGCCTATCTTTCCATTTCTTTTTCACACGGAATCATGATTACTTATAAACCCAACCATCACATCACTGACCCCTCATAATTTCCCTCTTATATCAACTCACTTGTCTCTCTCTCTCTCCTCTTTCTCATCTTTAACTCACACCAAAACTCTATCACCATGTCTTCCAAAACTCAAAATTCTGGTGATCATGAAAATTTCCCAAAAGAGAAAACACCATCCCATGATGAATTAAGTGCTCAAGAATATCCAAGAACGACGCAGATTCTACCGGGTCAAAATCGGCATCCTCTGCTCCTGTTTCTCTCTCCGAAAAAGGAAGAAGGTGAAAACGAGATTGAAAGGGATCAAGAACAAGAGATTATTGTACCTACAAAACGAGGTAAGAAAACAAAATCTTCACAATTTCTTGTGGGCTTTTGTGTAGATATTGCATGGTGCAAAAAGTTTAAGTGGAATGAGTTCTTGAAATTTTAAATTTCAGAAGTGGTTAAAAATTGTTAGCATAGATGAGGGTCTTTATGAAAAGGAGATGAAAGCTTTTTATTCTGGGTTTACCATAACTGAGGGTGTTTGTGTGTCAATTGTCAATGGGTCTGTAGTTACCATCACTGAGAAGAAACTGGGGAATGGTTTGATGTTCCGAATGAGGGTTACAAGGACTACATTAAGGGTAGGACTAAGTTGAACATAAATGGATTTCCAATGCTCAAATTCTTGCTTTCTTTAACGGCAATTCAAATGCTTTATCTTTAGATCAAAAAGAATTGTCTCCATTTCATAAGCTGCTATTCAATTGGTTTGGCGTTTCATTTTACCGTCGTTCCTCAAAAGAACCCAGCAAGTCTAATGGATCTTTCCATTATGTACTGCCTTGCTGAAAACATAAAAATCAACCTTCCCTCCTTGATAAATTCACATCTCTCTCACTGCATTACCCATAACACCAAAGTGGGTTATGGAAATCTTCTTTCCTCTATTTTCAAACAATGCAAAGTTAAACTGCCTACTAGTCCCTCCTTTTCTCTTGAGCTAGAAAATTATCTTACAAAAGAAACTCTGACTAGGCTGAGCTTGAGGTTGGTAAATGGGAAGATAGATTTTGAGAGAGAAGAAACTCCTGTAAAGGTTGAAGTGGGTAGTAAGAGGAAGTTGGATGAAGAAGGGGTTCCAGTGGGTCTGTCAGGAAGAGCCAAAGGTTGGTTGGGTCCAAGTTCCAGAAGGAGCAGATCAAGGTGACACAGTCTTTATTCACCTAGATTCTGATCCTGTCCCTTCTACTGCTTGGATTTTCCATTACTGTCTACAACTGGGCTTAACAAGCTACTCTGGGAAATTCAGGACTCCTTGACCCTTCTGCACACCAGGATCAATGCCATTGACGCTACTGTCAATGTTCTGGACTCTGAGCAGGAACAACAAATGCTTGCAATCCAGAATGCTGATACTGGGATCAGAACAAGGTGGATGGTGTGCTCTCCAAGATAGATTATGTGGTTTCCTCTCTCTTCAAAAGAACCAAACCCTAATTTCTCTTAACTTTGGACCAATTGAACAAGTTTTTTTTGGTTGTAATCATTAAATAATCTTTTGGATTTCTCTTCTTGTGTCCTTCTGAGACACATGAAGTACTTTTAATTTCTCTTTAATTTCTTCACTTTCTTTTGCCTTACTCTGCATATTGCATAATTATTGTTGTCTATAATGTTGCTTTCTGCATGCCTATTTTATTTGTGTGTTTGGATGGCTAATATTATGAGATGTATGTTTGAGCAACTTGCTTGTTGCCTAGACTGTTGACTCTCTAGTGCTGCAGGTACAATCCTTGGTTTTGATAATGACAAAGGGGGAAGAGATATGAGTGTCAAAAAAAAATTTATCTTAGTTCCTATGTATATTTTTCTCATCCCTGTTCCCAGTCAAGTCTGATCCTGTTCCTAGTCTCAGTAGAGTTTTAATTAGGTTAGATTGTGGATAGTTTGTTTAGTTTATTTTCTTAGTCTTTAGCTTCTTTAGATTTTTTTGTCAAAAATATAAAAACTTAAAAAAAAAATTAATTATTTGTCATAATCAAAAAGGGGGAATATTGTTATTTCACTATTTTGATAATGACATATAATTAAAGTTTACGTGATTTTAGTTTATTAAGTCAGGTTTTTAGTTTATTATGTTAGAAGTAATTTAATATGTCTTAGATTTATTTTTCCTGTTTTGTTTATTTTATTAAGATTAAGTTGTTTATACCTTATTTGTGATATTCGGTTAATATTATGGAGGTAACAAATTTAATATATTAAGTTTCCACAATGTTTTGTTTAGTTAGTGTGTACATCATCTTTGGTTTTCCTACAATCTAGGAGCCGCCAAACACTAACCTAAGCATGCGCATAAAAATAGATTGTTGAGGTAGTTCCTATATTTTAGGAACCACAACAACTAATCTATTTATAAGGCGTGTGAACGTGGAGAAGTGGCTAAGTTTAAGGAAGCCCAACTGCCAACGGAATTATCACAACGGACATATTCTGGAGAAGTGGTTGAAGCTACATGTGATAATAGAGAAGATATTGGAGAAGATCGTGGAGAAGAACTCGAGAAGAAAGGTCCCTACAAATAGAGTTTTGTAATGATCTTATTGGTGATACTTTCAGAATTTTATGTTATATTCTTAGTGAAAGTACATTCAGTTTTCTTCTTCTTAGAAATTGATGTATTATAGATTGGGTTGAGTGAATCTAAGTCTGTAATCATTTTGAGAGAAAAAGAGAAAGAGAGAGAAGAGCCAAAGAGAAAAGACTTTGAGTGAAGTTAAGAGAGAAGTCAACTGTTCAGGGGGAACACGCTGACATGGAACCAGTTCCTAGAGGAACAGAGTTGGTCCAAGTTTAGGTTGTACAAAAGAGAGTCTTTTGGCCTAAAAGTTATTAAAGAGAACTGAGTCAAAATCCCTCGTGGTCAAGGTTTTTCTTCCTATTGGGCCTAGGAATTTTTCCTTGTAAAAATCTCGTGTTCCTAGTTCTTTCTTATTTCATGCAATTATTTCTTTCTTATTCAATCATTCTTTTATTTCCGCAAAAAGTTTGAAAATCTCTCCAACTACAGTTCACCCCCCCTCTTGTTGTTGCTTAAGTGTTCGGCCAAGACTAACAAGTATGTAATGCTGAAAATGAGTCTCCGGTAGTGCACAATGCACTATCTGCTATGAGCAGAATAGAATAGCTCAAAGGCAAGCAACAACGATGGAAAAGGTGAATACTGCGAGTTCTAGTGGTAACGATAAAACGCATCCCATACATTTGCGCACTCCTATTGAAACTGAAGTGGAACCTAAGGTTACAAAAAAATGGGTACCTAAAGAGCCCATTATTGTTTTTAAGCCTTTACCAGACAATCCTAGAGGTACAATACAGAGCACTTAAGCAGAGATTCCTTTGGTTCAGGCTGTACAAGACACAAGGGAGAAGCAGCAATCAGAAGTTAGAGTCGATGACATTGTCTGGACAATTGTTCCTTCTAAATGGAACAAGGATAAGCAAGTGGAATATAGGGGACTAGGTATAATTGTTCACACAGTGGATGAGGGGCGTACTAGTTCTTTCCATTTATCACCCACTTGATTTTGAGTACTTGGAAAGTGAGGGGGTTGAATAATCCCTCTTCTATAGTAGAAGTGAGGAAGTACTTAGGTCATAATAAGTTCAATTTTGTTGACTTATTAGAAACTAAGGCTAAAAGTAATAATAAAGAGAGAGATAGAAGGAAGTTAGGTGGTAATGGAGATGGAAAGATAATTATAATGCTTCTCATAGAGGAAGAATTTGGGTGGCTTGGAATCCTACTAATGTTACTTTTCAGCTCACAAACACTAAGAGCAATTTTTCATGGTATTCTTACTGAAAACTGACAGGGGACATAATGCAACTCACTGTTGTCAATGGGTAGCATACTTAGAAACAAAGAAAATCTATGGACTGAGTTGACTAGAATTGGTGCATTAACTCAGAGGGAATAGTTATTATGGGAGATTTTAATCTTTGCTTGATTATGCTAATGAATTCAAGTAAACCTGTTACACCTATGAAATTCAGGACTTTTACTCATTGTTTGCAAATTAGTGATTTATTGGAGCTAAGAAGTTGTGAGCATTTTTACTCTTGAAATAATAAGAGCCATGGCGGCAATAGGTCCTTAGCAGAATGACAGATGCCTTGTCAATTTTCTATGGATGAGTAACTATGCTAGAGTGGTGGTTAATTATTTAAATCCAGAGCTCTCTTACTTACTTGTAAAATGTACAACTGCCATAAGTTTAGGGGGGAGGACTTTTAAGTTCTTTAACTACATGGCAGATCATGAGGAATTTACTCAAGTTATGCATGAGGGTTGGCT